>NC_141538.1:68545000-68845000 GCF_021556685.1 Rattus norvegicus | reverse complement strand
CCCTCCCCCTCCTGTGTGTGTGTGTATCTGTGTCTGCCTGCCTGCCTGCCTGTCTGTCTGTCTGTCTCTGTCTCTGTCTCTTTGTGTGTATACAGAGGGTGTACATGTTTGGGCAAAGTGTGTGTATACGGCTGTGCATAAATTTTTGTACAAAACGTATTGCTGGGAAAATTCAAGTAAATACAAATGCAGTTAAGATAACTGTTCATTTCCTCAGTCACTCTAGCTACTTTGTTTACATCAAAATGTTCTTGAATTTTTTTTAAAAAAATATATTGTAACCACGTTCATGGGACAAGTTGTGGTTAAGATGGTGGACTAGATCTAAAACGTTGCATTCCTTCGGCTATTAAAACTGACCTTCAGAAAGAGTATTTCTCAATTTCCTTCACCATCACTCGTGCTTCAGTGAAGAGTGTTAAACCTCTTTGCTTTTGTGTAATGCCACTTTATCAGCATGGCTTTTTGTCCTTCAACTACAAGAGATCCAAGTGGGAGGTTCCTAAATGAATGGCATTGCCAAATCGATACACGTGTGAACCTCAGGACATCAGAACTGACTACAAATAGAACAAGCTGGAAGATTGCTTCTATTCACTGCAGATGTTCAAATAAATTAGAGGCACATCAGATGGGGGTTACAACATTGCTCTGGTTACTCTACAAGTAACCTCTAAGAGAGCAGAGAAGAGACATTTGGGTTTGTATTATATTTAAAAAGTATTGTTTTTTTTTTTGAGAAAGCTCTCTATACATTCAGATATAAGCACAACTATTCACTAACTTGGAGCTAGGGGAAAATGGGAAGTCACTTGTTCGTCTTCTATAATCTCACTGCGTGTGTCCTTATATTTTATACATTGTCTTAGGGTTTCTGTTGCTGTGATGAAACACTCTGACCAAAAAGCAAGATGGGCAGGAAGGAGTTTATTTGCCTTACATTTCCACATTGTAACCCATCATTGAATAAAATCAGGACAGGAATTCAAACAGGGCAAGATCCTGGAGGCAGGAGCTGACACAGACACCATGGAGGGGTGCTGCTTACTGGCTTGCTCACCATGGCTTGCTCAGTCTACTTCCTTATAGAACCAGGACCCCCAGCCCAGGGATAGCGCCACCTACAATGAGCGGAGTCCTCCCATACCTCTAATCAAGAAAATGTCCTGCACGCTTGGCTACAGCTTGATCCTGGAGGCATTTTCGCAGTTGGATTTGCTTGGTGTTGTGAAAATGTGTTTCATTAAGAGCTTCAGGCAGAAACCACAAGGGCTCTTTAAGTTTTTCCTGCTGATTGGTTCAGAGCTCTTCTTATCTCATTATCCAAATTTCTCTTCCAGTCTCCAGAATGAATTCCTTCCCTGTGACATCCTATATCCTGCCACTTGCTTGGCTGCCTTGCGGTTTCTCTGGGAAAATTGTGAAATTACCTTACATTCTAATATGAAGCTTTCTTCACATTAGAAAACAGATGCTAACCAATTAGGTGCCATGAGAATTAGACAATGATAAGTAACTGATAATCATTTTATCTGCTTGAATAAAAGATCATTTAATAAGTCTTGCTCAGGTCCTCTAAAAACAGATCCTTCTGATAAAGCCCAACGGTATCACAGCTTCTTCTTCATGATTTTTCCTCACTCAAGGACAATAGGAGAAAACCAAGGAAATGCTGAATGGTGCCTTCACTCACCAGTGCTTGCACAGGCAGAGCACCACATACATCTGGATTTGACAGAGAGGAATATACAGTCAATGTGTGTTCTAGGCTGTGACTGAGTGCAGGTCTACCCTTGTTAGGCCACTTATTGTTAGACCACAATAAGTCTATTGTTTCTTTGGTTCAAAGTTCTATACACTTATTTGTGTCCTTCATTTGATGCTCATGCTGACCTACCTGAAGAAATTCTGCCATTTGAGTTCTGGTAACATCAGGCTGAGGCACAGGCTGTGAGTGAAACTGCCCATGTTTCATTGCAGGTTGTAATGAAAGCAACATATAAAGACAGAAGAGGGCTTGGTGGGAACAGAGGAGAAGGTGTTCTCTTCATCCCAAAGTATTTATGCACACATGTGTGTGTGTATGTATGTATGTATGTATGTATGTGTGCATACATATATATAAATATATATATCAACATGTTCAATCAAGTTGCATTTAGAAGCCTTATTTACACATTTGTATAAATAAAGGGTTTATACATCTTGCTATCCCTGTAATCATTTTCTCTTAACACCTATATAAATCTTCACTCTAAAATCAAAATAAAAGTGGAAGTAAACCTCAAATTATTCATTTATATATGCATTTATTTATTTATTTTTTTTAGTAATTTTAGTGAAAGAAAGGTGAAACGGGTTACCCCCAAATGTTAATTGTTCGACCTCATGATTTTCTTTTAATATAAATATCCTTGATTGACTATGCATTAATCACAGGGTGCTTTGTATAGATGATGATTTTACCAAGCCAGAGTTCACCAACTGCCTACTTGATGTCAAGTGGTTCTTTCCTTCTAAGCTTAATGTCGTGAAGGGAAAGGGAGTCAGGGTTTTCAAGCACCTCTTCCACAGATGTAGCTGTAACACATATAAATATTCATGATGTACTATTCATTTAGTCAACATTTAAAATGGAGTCTCAAAGAACTTGAAAGTTGCATCTGTTTTGTGGGTTAGAATAGTGGTGAATTGATGACATGTGTGCTTGTAGAGAAATCAAGTGAGATCTTGGTCTAATTTCAAGATAAACTGAGTGCACACAAGGCAAATCACGGACTGGATGAATTTAGAAGGAGCCTCCTCTCATTCTGCTGGTGGTGATACAATGTCCTGTACCTGAGCATCAAGCCAATGGCTCAGACAACATGTGCTCATAGCTTGCAGGTACATTAATGCACTGCTGTTTGAAATGATGATGATAAATACAGTCCCCTCAGAGGGAATCATGGTAGAAGCAGAAGTTGAGCTCTAACTTTAAGTACAGAAGAACTAGAAAAGGAGAGAAAAAAGTAAAAGGAAATTAAAGGTACCAACTCATTTGGGAAGTTTACAGCCCACTTAGTCTCCTGATTGTCCTGTAGTTTTCCTTCCACTTAGGTCTCTCGTAGGTTAAGGACAAAAAGCCATGCTGACAAAGTGGCATTACAAAAAGCAAAGAGGTTTAATGCTATTCATCGAAGCACAAGTGATCTTGAAGGAAATTGAGAAATACTCTTTTTAGAGGCCAGCCTTAATACCTGAAAGAGCCTAATGTCACAATAAAGTGGATTTCGCAAGTCATTTTGATCAAGGAAAAATAAGTGACAAATGTCCCCAAAGCAAAGATGACGGAAAGCAAAGGCAGGCACCTTGCTTCATCAGCCCGGTGGGCTTTGGCGGAGGTGTTGCATGTGACTGCCAGCATGACCATTAGAGTGCCAATAGCCAGCCTGCTTTAATCTGAGGGAAAGCAAGGAGTAGAAAGCAACCTATTCTGCATCATGTAGCAGCTAAGCAAATGCAGCTCCCAGACAACGATCCACAAAACCAGCCTGGGTGGAGGAGAGCCAACTCTGAATTACCTAGAAGAAAGCAAACTACTCTGTCTTCTTCACCCATGTCCAACAGGCCCAGTTTTCCTTTAGGTGTGCTCACTGGGAACGCCAAAGCCCGCCGACGCTGTTCTTTATACTCTCGCTCAACTTGGATTCCCCATTAAAATAGTTCTATTGCTGCTTCTAAATGTCTCTGAATCCATTTGTTCTGGCACAATCAAGTAACAAGAAGCAAACTAAGCCGTTTATATTTTAGTCTTAAAGGCTTAGTTATGTCTCAGAATAGGATGCAAAGTTGTACAGTTTGGTACAGAATGGTTGCTCACTTCACCCAGCTTGGTTCCCCCCCTCTCTCCCTCCTTCCCTCCCTCCCTCCCACCTCTACCTTTCTTTCTATTCTTCTCCCTTTGATCCCCCCCTTCATGCCTGCTTGCAGAATTGGCTGTGTCACTGTCCTTCCAGTACTCTGCTTTTTGCACTCTATCCCTGAATCACAGCTTTTCCCACTCTACTCTCAGTCAGCTTTTCTCCTTGCTTAATGAAACACCATGTCTTCACAGAAGCTTTTAGATGGGGTTGTAGGAGGTTGCTTCAAGAATCTTCTTTCCAAACCTTCCTTCTTTTCCTTTGCAGCCAATCCAAAGAGGTCTTTTCATATCTCTAGTGGTTGTAGTAAGGCTTATATACCTAATTCTCCATTGAAGTCCCTTTGACTAAAGGTCAACAATGACCTAAATATCAACTCCAACTAAATGTTCCTATCCCTAATTTACCAGATTTCTCTGCAATTTGTGAGGAAGGAGAAACTAGCTCCAAGTTCAAACGAACTTGACTTTTGTAACATTGCTCTTTTGATTTTCTTCTCATATTTCTGATTGCTCTTTTGTAATATGCTTTGCTGGGTTCTCTTCTACAAAGCATCTAAATATTGATATTGCCTAGGGTTCTCTTCAAAGTTGTCTCTTTTCCAGGCAACTTCACCTAACCACATTGGTTTTTCTTTGTTGTTTATTGCCATTGTTAGTCTTCTTTAAATCCCAGGCTGACCTGGACATCTCCATCCTCCTGTCTCAGCCTCCTGAGGGCTGGGATTACAGTGTTTACTACCATGCTGCCTCTGGATGTCCTGTTGTTTTAACCATCAGAATATGTTAACAATGCTCAAATTCATGTATCCAGGCTTCCTGCTTCTTCTGAATTGAAACACATAGACCAGACCACAATAGATGTACTGTTGGATGTGTACCAGAACCTGAAGTTCACATATCCAAAACTAAACTCACCAAATTAGTTCAACTCTCCTAGATTCTGTACCTTAGTGCAAATTCTATCATGTTACCCATTCCCTTTCTCAGGGATCATGGCCAGTCAGCTTACAGGTCAATTGTTCCTTCTAAATATTTCCAAAATATTCCCTTTCCATCTCTATTATCACAGGAAAAATCATGCAAAGAGGGAAGAATGCATAAATTACAGTAGGTATTTAGAACTTGGTAGTTCCAATTTGTCATTGTAATAGCCCATTGCAGTTCTTCAGTGGCCCCTTCACACAGCATGATAGCCTCATTTTAGGTGTTTACCTCCAAGCTTTCTCACACCCACAAATCCAGCCTTAAATGGTCAGTGTGTAAGAAGTGGACCAAAGTTGATGTCCAGCTCTCTGGCGCATAAAGATAAAGTTTAGCATCTTTACATAACATGTAGGGATCTTTAGAATCTTAAGCCAGCATGTTGCTTGTCATTCAATCATATCCAGTTCCCAGCAAACGCTTAGCAAAAGCATTTCTTAGCATCTGAACTCCTCCTACTTCATCTGTCTGGAGCCGTTCTCTTATCCTTAACTGTCCATTGACATTGATTCTTCTTTCATTAAAATCTCCCTTGAGCCTTTTCTCTCTGTCCTTCCCTGAACCTACCAGACAGAATTAATCATGTCTGGCTCTTCTGTTCCCTGTACATTGCTCTTTTATTTATGTGTGTCACATCAAGTTCTATTTTTTGATGTCTTGAGCATATTTCTACTTAGATGGCAAACTCGTCCACCCACAGAAAACTCAACACCGCTGTTGTAAGGTGTACCAACTACTTCTAAATACTTTGTGTACTTAGTAGTTAACCATTACATGTACAGAATTCTTCTCTTCCCTACTAAGCACTCTGTTCCAAAAGGGTAAGGTCAACGCTCATTATTTTTTAGCTGCAGAAACCCAGAGACCACATCCATCAGAAGATATTTTCAGTACCTGTTTGTTGAATAGCTAGCTAGCTCCTTGTAGTTACTTTATTAGGTTTAATATTACTAGCTCACAGAAGGCATCCATAAATGTTCAAAATGAATGGTAGTTGCCCATACCCAAATAACACAGGAAAATAGCAAAGAGAATGGTTGGGGACAAGAGATCCCATCCTTGCATAATTTTACAAATTCCTACCTTCTCACTTTTACTTTGAGGATTTCATTAATCCAGGAGCCTGATGGTAAATTAGGGCAACATTAGGGAATAATGGAAAATGGGTTGCTTTTGTCAGTCCTGCTTGAATGGGTTTATAGTAGATTCTTTGAGCTTTCAATGAATGAGGTCTGAGGTCATGTTTGATCTCGGTATGAAATATACATTGATGAATTAGCACCCATTTGTACTCAGCAAGAAGGAAGCAGCTGCATACACAGTTGCCAAAGCCTTTAAAGGAGGAAGGCAGGCACATTCCGCTGCCTCACACAGGACTGCCTGTGTGGCTCCAGCATTTACCCAGAATGCCAACGATTCTGGACATAAGCTCCTTCTTAATAGGATGCTGTTCTGCTATCCATTCTCTGCACTATTTTAAAGCAAGAAGACCTCATCTCCAGTGTCAGCACTAGCTGATGCCTTCCTTTGCTTGGGAAACCCTCATGAATCTTTCTTTGGAAACAAGTACACATATTTGAAAGCAAATAAAGAAGCAGGCTCCTGGATATGTCAGCAAGTAAGTCTAGGATGACCTAGATTTATAAAAGCTATTCTCTTTGGCAAATATTGCCATCTTATATTTAAATAATATCATAAATTTGAAAGTTTGTCATCCTGGAGAGTTTCCAAAACATCATCCAACCAGGTCAAATGGTAATAACTATTGTTAGTTTTATGTTAACTAGGTCCCAGTCTATTTTATCTATTAGCCACATATGACTTTTTTTTTAAGTTTTTTTTTTTTGGTTCTTTTTTTCGGAGCTGGGGACCGAACCCAGGGCCTTGTGCTTCCTAGGTAAGCGCTCTACCACTGAGCTAAATCTCCAGCCCCCACATATGACTTTTTAATCTGATTTGGCTTTTGAAACCACAGCATTGACGAATGCTATAAATGTCTTTTGATTTTGTTCACTCAAATATCGTACTGCACAGTAACTGATAACAGGAGATTTCTGCAATTGTAAATGGCAATGCCGCTCCCCCATGCAGTACAGCTGATGGGCAATGCTGTGGAAAGGCACTGAAGGCAAAGCATGCTCCTCAGGTCTCGTGCAGCACTCACACATCAGCACCAAGCTTCAACTACTGCCCTTCAAGGCCTGTTGAAAGATCATTTTGTTTGAGGCAAAAAGATATTTTCCGAAGATGTATATGAAATCTGAATATGCAGTCATCAAAAAACAACAGGTTGTGTTCTGAGGCTTTATTAGCTCTGAAGGAGAACAATAGCCAAGTGGCCATAGCCAAAATGTAACTTCCTGTTTTATAGAGTCTCTCAGAGGAAAGTACACTGAAGAGTGACAGGAGACACTTACACATTTAGAGGTTTACTGAAAACCACACCAGATTTTTGAGTGGAAAAACTAAAATCAACTGCTTAAGAATTAACCAACCACAAAGTAAACAAATTTTAAGATAGGCATTTGAAAGATCACTCAACCAAACTTATGGAACACTCCAAATTATTTGTTCTACCACACTCCATTCTGAATAATCCTATGAATCTAATAACCAGAATAAAAAGTTAAGTCTGATATCTCTATGCAAAAGCTATAAAACTAAACAAACAAGAATTAAACTCCCACAACCATGAAGAAATTATATTAAGAAAATCTAACCTACACTAAAGATAGAGTTCTACAAGCAAATCTCATTAGTCATGGGACTGGCACAAATGGGTTTAAAAAGAGTCTTAAGGAAAATGGGACTTCAGAGAGGTGAGTATTACATGAAGGTGGCAAAAAGAATGATTCATCAGAATGCAAGAAATGAAGTGAAAAAGAAGAATAAATATATGACAAGTAAAATCTCACTAATAGAAAACAAAAACAGAGTTAAGGGAAGTTGTAAAAAATCTTGAGAAATGGCATGAAACAAAGAAAAAAGATGTTAGCATGATTATAAAGGAGACTATAGTTGTGAAAGGCAAGAGAAACCTGAAATAGATGTAATTAGTGTTGATGAACCAGAGCTAGAAAAATATAACAAGCTAAAAACATTCAAAGATACAGAAGAAGAAAACAATCCTGAAGTAAAGGTTTAAAACTCAAGATAAAAAATACACATGATTTTATGGAGGTAGAAAGAGGAGCTAGAGAGATTATACTGTCTCTAGAAAGCCTGATGTGGTACTGATAAGGTTTTTAACTCCAAAATATGAAGATAAAAACAACTATAGTTACTATTCATAAAAGACAAAGAGGCTATAAATACATTGACCACTAACTTCTTTATGAAAAATAATTAAACAATATGAATAAAATCCTACAAAGAAAAAAAAACTATGCCATAAGAAATTCATGGCCAGTCAAACTGTTCCATTTGCCTAACTCTAGTTCATGACCGGTGTGAGGGTCCACTGTAGGGAAAGGGAAATCCACTATAGATCCCAAATGGATGAAAAGCAACCAGAGAGATTGTACAATTTGGTAGAAGTTTGCAATTTACATGGATAATTCCATCAGGTGTGTGAGAGAGCAGTGATCATAGGTCAGAAATTTTCAAAGGTTGAGTTTTCTAGGAACCAACACTGTCCTTGAGGAAGATTAATCTGGTGGGAATTTTAGGGTAGGTAGCAGATCATGGGTAGGGAGCTATTCTCAGGGTCAATGTGTGAGGAGAACTTTCTTGACATCATGAAAAGAGGAAAGGGAACTAGAGAGAATATCTGAGATTTATTTCAGGAGGGAAGGTATAAGTAATAGAGTTTTTGGCAAAGAGCTGCAAATGGACAGCTGGAGGTGAGGGTTAGACTAAACACTCAAGTCTGGCTACTGAGAATTGCTGCTAACAATTCCCCAGTCTTGTGGAGTTTCCACAAGTTGGGTGTGTAAAAAGCATCACTCCAGAGGCAGATAAATACAGGTAAAATTAGAATTTTCACCTACACTACAGCAGAGTCCATAGACAATGAAACTTGAGGGTACAGTGAAGAAGATAGGTGTGTAGGGATGTTTTATCAAAATGCCAGAGGCACATTCCTGAGGGAAGCACAGGGAAGACACTGTTCTCTTCACATCTATGACAAGATGTAGAGCCTCAAGCATCATAGACTTCAATCAGTCCATCCTGGCAGAGTGATAGGTAGATGCAATCCTTACTGTGCATAGATAGGAGGTCCTACTCTTTGGTCCACTCTCATGAAGTGGTCATCCAAGTTTGTCTTCAACTTCACAGTTGACAAAATGCCTTTCTGTTCAAGAAAAATACCTTCATCTTCAAGAAAAGGGTAGCAATTGGGGTTTGACTGTTAAAACAAACTCCAAAATAAAAATATATTTGGATTCTTATTTCATTTTTACCACACTCTGGGTAGCATTAGGCAAATGACTTACTTCTGCTGAGCCAGCCTTGAACATTTTCTCACAGGGTTCTGGTTGGTGAGGATTTCATAAGGAAGAAAGAAGAAAAGAGAGAGAGAGGTCTAGATGCACCAACATGTGATACATGGGCATGTGGAACCCACCCTTCCACATACCTACTGCACCATGGCTGGTTTCCCACAATGCCACTCCCAGTTCCCAAAGCTATTCCCCTTCCTTCTCACCTCCACATAGATACTCACATCTCCCTTTTCCCTGGATGTCCTACCACTTTGTCCTGTTTTCTGAATCTCTGTCTTTCTCCTAAGTCTTGCTGTCCATCCTCCTTAGTCACAGGGTATATGCCTCCAGTGCCTTTTGCTATTCTGTTCCTCCCTCCTAAGGACTTAAGACTCAAAGACATGGAGCCAAAAAGGTACTAGGTCAAAATACTTTACTTATTCCCATGGATCAGAATCATAGGATTGTGAAGAAGCATCATGACTCAAGTGACTATTTTTTTTTTTAATACTAGCCCAAAATCAGAGAGGCGGGGGATGAATGAGAAAGGAAAAAAACAGTAATTCCTAAAGAAAGCCTTCACTGTGAACATATCTCATAAACCATAAAAATACAGACTTTGAAAATATATAAGACCACTAGGCAGCACTGGGGAAGATCATGCTGTGAGCCACAGAGATGAGCTTGTGTGTGAAGTTCTTAGGAGGCCATCAGACCAGCTAACACACACTTGTAAGCACAGAGCCTCTTTTGTATGGCGAGGGCTGAAGTTGTTCTCAGACCACAGAGGCAGTCTCCCTTTAGTTCTAATGTTGACAAATGTTAAAACTGCCAATGTGATGGTTTTACACCACACATTGGTTTTATTTATACCATGGTCTAGCAGAGCCCTGGATGTTTTTTATGGAGTTACAAACAGATATATATCTAAGATTCTTATTATGGAGTTAAAATATCATTATCATAAAACAAAGCATTTCTGAATTCTGCATATGCTAGTAGCATGTTCCTCTAGTGGCATCCTAATTTTCTTAGAGGCAGAACCCACCTCTCCAAAGCCAGGATAGTGGGCTTGCATTCCAGGGAAGTCAGACAGTAGGTTCTGAACCAGTTGTCAGTAGAGAACCAGAACAGCCTTCCAGCTCCAGTAGAGAGTAGGAAAGTCATTCCTCCTGCTCTTCCTTCTTAGAACATGGATCCCATAGCCAATTTGCTGAGGCGAGCACTCAGCTGTAATGTTATGCAGGTTTGCAAAATACCTGGCCATTTAAGAGAAGGACAGTGTGGGGTTGGGGATTTAGCTCAGTGGTAGAGCGCTTGCCTAGCAAGTGCAAGGCCCTGGGTTCGGTCCCCAGCTCCGAAAAAAGAAAAAGAAAAAGAAGAAGAAGAAAAAAAGAAAAAGAGAAGGACAATGTGGGACACCTAATTTTGAAATAATTTCATATAAATAAACTTTCTTACCTTGGACTCAGTAGCAGAGTTTTCTTTCTTCCTTCTTGGATTTTATCCAGTGAGGGTTAATACTGGCTTAGTACCAGGGACTTCTTCACCTAAGATGACTTTCAAGGCCCCTTTTAAAATACAATAAGAATCTATCTGTTTGATGAATCAATGGAATGGAATTGAAGACCCAGCAATGAACCCACACATCTATGGTCACATGATCTTTGACAAAGGAGCTAAAACCATCTAGTGGAAAAAAAGACAGCATTTTCAACAAATGGTGCTAGTTAAACTGATGGTCAGCATGTAGAAGAATGCAAGTGGACCCATTCTTATCTCTGTGTACAAAGCTCAAGTCCAAGTGGATCAAGGACCTCCACATAAAATCAGATACGATGAATTTAATGGACGAGAAAGTTGTTAAGAACTTCGAACGCAGGGGAAAATTTATTGAACAGAATACCAATGTCTTATGCTCTAAAATCAATAATTGACAAAGGGGACCTCATAAAATTGCAAAGCTTTTGTAAGGCAAAGGACACTGTCAATAGGACAAAAAGGAGAATAGGTTGGGGAAAGATTTTTACCAATCCTACATCTGATAGAGGACTTATATCCAATATATACAAAGAACTCAAGAAGTTAGACTCCAGAGAACCAAATAAACCTATTAAAAATGGGATACAAAGCTCAACAAAGAATTCTCAGCTGAGAAATATCAAATGGCAAAGAAATACATAAAGAAATGTTCAACATCCTTAGTCATCATGGAAATGCAAATCAAAACAACCCTAAGATTCTACCTCACACCAGTCAGAATGGCTAAGATCAAAAACTCAGGTGACAGCAGATGCTGGCAAGGATGTGGAGAAAGAGGAACACTCCTCCATTGTTGGTGGGATTGCAAGCTGGTACAACCACACTGGAAACCAGTCTGGTGGTTCCTCAGAAAATTGTACATAGAACTACCTGAGGACCCAGTTATACCACTCCTAGGCATATACCCAAAAGATGCTCCAACATACAACAAGGACACATGCTCCACTATGTTCATAGCAGCCTTATTTATAATAGCCAGAAGCTGGAAAGAACTCAGATGTCCTTCAACAGAGGAATGGATACAGAGAATGTGGTACATTTATACAATGGAATATTACTCAGCTATTAAAAACGATGACTACATGAAATTCTTAGGCAAATGGATGGAACTAAAAATATCCTAAGTGAGGTAACTCAGTCCCAAAGAGACACACATTCTCATGATAAGTGGATATTAGCCCAAAAGCTCGGGTTACCAAAGATACAATCTACAAACCACATGAAACTCAAGAAGGAAAACCAAAGTGTGGGTGCTCCAGTCCTTCTTAGAAGGAGAACAAAATACTCACAGGAGGAAATACAGAGACAAAATGTGGAGTAGAGAGACTGAAGGAAAGGCCATCCAGAGACTGCCCCACCTGGAGATCCATCCCATATACCATCACCAAACCCAGACGCTATTTGCACATGCCAAGAAGTGCATATTGACAGGAGCCTAATATAGCTGTCCCCTGAGAATCTCTGCTAGAGTCTGACAAATATAGAGGCAGATGCTCGAAGCCAACCCTTGGGCTGAGAACAGAGTCCCCAATGGAGGAGTTAGAAAGGACTGAAGGAGCTGAAGGGGTTTGTAACTCCAGAGGAAGAACACAATAACCACCAACCAGACACCCCAGAGCTCTCCAGGACTAAACTACCAACAAAAGAGTACACATGGAGTGACCCATGGCTCCATCCGTATATATAGCAGAGGATGTCCCTGTTGGGCATCAATGGAAGGAGAGGCCCTTGGTCCTGTGAAGGCTCTATGTCCCAGTGTAGGGGAATGCCAGGGTGGAGAGGAGGGAGGGACCAGGTGAGTAGGTTTGGGAGCACCTTTATAGAAGCAGGCGGAGGGGGAATGTGATTGGGGGTTGCTGAGGGGAAACCAGGAAAGGGGTTAACATTTGAGATGTAAATAAAGAAAATATCCAATAAAAATTGAGTAAGAAAGAAAAAAATAATCTATTTACTCATATTTAGTCAACCAACATTTACTGAGCATCCATAAAGTGGCAGGCCCTAGGGTAGTTACAAAGTCTAGAGGTAACTACACTGTGGCTCTTCAAGGCAAGAAACATAAATACTTACACTATTCTAAAGAAATATGAAAAGATAAAGTTCTATGGTCCCAGAGGAAGAGCAAATTCAGAAGATGGTGGGAAGACTCCCAAGGAGATTTACACAGAGATTTCCTTTTCCCTTTTTCTTTAATTCATAAGCATATTGTTTTTCTTTTTATATATTATTTTAAATTAAAAGCAATTTGTATTGTAGTGAACTATAAGAAAGGATCAGGAGAGTTATCCAATTCCTTTCTGTATATCACAATAAGTGGGATTCCTCTAGCATAGTTACATTTAGATTAATAATATATTTGCTCCCACACCCGCGGATCCCGGCCCGCAGCAGCTCTCTGCTCCCAGACCCGGTGAGAGAGAGACCCAACCGCCTGGTCAGGTGGGCACTCCTGAGGCTGCAGAGCGGAAGAGACCACCAACACTGCTCACCCCTGCCCACATCCCTGGCCCAAGAGGAAACTGTATAAGGCCTCTGGGCTCCCGTGGGGGAGGGCCCAGGAGCGGCAGGACCCCTGCCTGAGACACCGCTGGAACCTGAAAGAAACAGACCGGATAAACAGTTCTCTGCACCCAAATCCCGTGGGAGGGAGAGCTAAACCTTCAGAGAGGCAGACAAGCCTGGGAAACCAGAAGAGACTGCTCCCTGCACACACATCTCGGACGCCAGAGGAAAAAGCCAAAGACCATCTGGAACCCTGGTACACTGAAGCTCCCAGAAGGAGCGGACAGGTCTTCCTGGTTGCTGCCGCTGCAGAGAGCCCGTGGGCAGCACCCCACGAGCGAACTTGAGCCTCGGGACCACAGGTAAGACCAACTTTTCTGCTGCAAGAAAGCTGCCTGGTGAACTCAAGACACAGGCCCACAGGAACAGCTGAAGACCTGTAGAGAGGAAAAACTACACGCCCGAAAGCACAACACTCTGTCCCCATAACTGACTGAAAGAGAGGAAAACAGGTCTACAGCACTCCTGACACACAGGCTTATAGGACAGTCTAGCCACTGTCAGAAATAGCAGAACAAAGTAACACTAGAGATAATATGATGGCGAGAGGCAAGCGCAGGAACCCAAGCAACAGAAACCAAGACTAAATGGCACCATCGGAGCCCAATTCTCCCATCAAAACAAACATGGAATATCCAAACACACCAGAAAAGCAAGATCTATTTTCAAAATCATATTTGATCATGATGCTGGAGGACTTCAAGAAAGACGTGAAGAACTCCCTTAGAGAACAAGTAGAAGCCTACAGAGAGGAATCGCAAAAATGCCTTAAAGAATTCCAGGAAAACATAAATAAACAAGTAGAAGCCCATAGAGAGGAGACACAAAAATCCCTGAAAGTATTCCAGGAAAACACAATCAAACAGTTGAAGTAATTGAGGATGGAAATAGAAGCAATCAAGAAAGAACACAGGGAAACAGCCCTGGATATAGAAAACCAAAAGAAGAGACAAGGAGCTGTAGATGCAAGCTTCACCAACAGAATACAAGAGATGGAAGAGAGAATCTCAGGAGCAGAAGATTCCATAGAGATCATTGACTCAACTGTCAAGGATAATGTAAAGCAGAAAAAGCTACTGGTCCAAAACATACAGGAAATCCAGGACTCAATGAGAAGATCAAACCTAAGGATGATAGGTATAGAAGAGAGTAAAGACTCCCAGCTCAAAGGACCAGTAAATATCTTCAACAAAATCATAGAAGAAAACTTCCCTAACCTAAAAAAAGAGATACCCATAGACACACAAGAAGCCTACAGAACTCCAAATAGATTGGACCAGAAAAGAAACACCTCCCGTCACATAATTGTCAAAACACCAAACGCACAAAATAAAGAAAGAATATTAAAAGCAGTAAGGGAAAAAGGTCAAGTAACATATAAAGGGAGACCTATCAGAATCACACCAGACTTCTCGCCAGAAACTATGAAGGCCAGAAGATCCTGGACTGATGTCATACAGACCCTAAGAGAACACAAATGCCAGCCCAGGTTACTGTATCCAGCAAAACTCTCAATTAACATTGATGGAGAAACCAAGATATTCCATGACAAAACCAAATTTACACAATATCTTTCTACAAATCCAGCACTACAAAGGATAAGAAATGGTAAAGCCCAACATAAGGAGGCAAGCTATACCCTAGAAGAAGCAAGAAACTAATCGTCTTGGCAACAAAACAAAGAGAATGAAAGCACACAAACATAACCTCACATCCAAATATGAATATAAAGGGAAACAATAATCACTATTCCTTAATATCTCTCAATATCAATGGCCTCAACTCCCCAATAAAAAGACATAGATTAACAAACTGGATACGCAACGAGGACCCTGCATTCTGCTGCCTACAGGAAACACACCTCAGAGACAAAGACAGACACTACCTCAGAGTGAAAGGCTGGAAAACAACTTTCCAAGCAAATGGTCAGAAGAAGCAAGCTGGAGTAACCATTCTAATATCAAATAAAATCAATTTCCAACTAAAAGTCATCAAAAAAGATAAGGAAGGACACTTCATATTCATCAAAGGAAAAATCCACCAAGATGAACTCTCAATCCTAAATATCTATGCCCCAAATACAAGGGCACCTACATACGTAAAAGAAACCTTACTAAAGCTCAAAACACACATTGCACCTCACACAATAATAGTGGGAGATTTCAACACCCCACTCTCATCAATGGACAGATCATGGAAACAGAAATTAAACAGTGATGTCGACAGACTAAGAGAAGTCATGAGCCAAATGGACTTAACAGATATTTATAGAACATTCTATCCTAAAGCAAAAGGATATACCTTCTTCTCAGCTCCTCATGGCACTTTCTCCAAAATTGACCATATAATTGGTCAAAAAACAGGCCTCAACAGGTACAGAAAGATAGAAATAATCCCATGCGTGCTATCGGACCACCACGGCCTAAAACTGGTCTTCAATAACAATAAGGGAAGAATGCCCACATATACGTGGAAATTGAACAATGCTCTACTCAATGATAACCTGGTCAAGGAAGAAATAAAGAAAGAAATTAAAAACTTTTTAGAATTTAATGAAAATGAAGATACAATATACCCAAACTTATGGGACACAATGAAAGCTGTGCTAAGAGGAAAACTCATAGCGCTGAGTGCCTGCAGAAAGAAACAGGAAAGAGCATATGTCAGCAGCTTGACAGCACACCTAAAAGCTCTAGAACAAAAAGAAGCAAATACACCCAGGAGGAGTAGAAGGCAGGAAATAATCAAACTCAGAGCTGAAATCAACCAAGCAGAAACAAAAAGGACCATAGAAAGAATGAACAGAACCAAAAGTTGGTTCTTTGAGAAAATCAACAAGATAGATAAACCCTTAGCCAGACTAACGAGAGGACACAGAGAGTGCGTCCAAATTAACAAAATCAGAAATGAAAAGGGAGACATAACTACAGATTCAGAGGAAATTCAAAAAATCATCAGATCTTACTATAAAAACCTATATTCAACAAAATTTGAAAATCTTCAGGAAATGGACAATTTCCTAGACAGATACCAGGTATCGAAGTTAAATCAGGAACAGATAAACCAGTTAAACAACCCCATAACTCCTAAGGAAATAGAAGCAGTCATTAAAGGTCTCCCAACCAAAAAGAGCGCAGGTCCAGACGGGTTTAGTGCAGAATTCTATCAGACCTTCATAGAAGACCTCATACCAATATTATCCAAACTATTCCACAAAATTGAAACAGATGGAGCCCTACCGAATTCCTTCTACGAAGCCACAATTACTCTTATACCTAAACCACACAAAGACCCAACAAAGAAAGAGAACTTCAGACCAATTTCCCTTATGAATATCGACGCAAAAATACTCAATAAAATTCTGGCAAACCGAATCCAAGAGCACATCAAAACAATCATCCACCATGAACCAGTAGGCTTCATCCCAGGCATGCAGGGATGGTTTAATATACGGAAAACCATCAACGTGATCCATTATATAAACAAACTGAAAGAACAGAACCACATGATCATTTCATTAGATGCTGAGAAAGCATTTGACAAAATTCAACACCCCTTCATGATAAAAGTCCTGGAAAGAATAGGAATTCAAGGCCCATACCTAAACATAGTAAAAGCCATATACAGCAAACCAGTTGCTAACATTAAACTAAATGGAGAGAAACTTGAAGCAATCCCACTAAAATCAGGGACTAGACAAGGCTGCCCACTCTCTCCCTACTTATTCAATATAGTTCTTGAAGTTCTAGCCAGAGCAATCAGACAACAAAAGGAGGTCAAGGGGATACAGATCGGAAAAGAAGAGGTCAAAATATCACTATTTGCAGATGACATGATAGTATATTTAAGTGATCCCAAAAGTTCCACCAGAGAACTACTAAAGCTGATAAACAACTTCAGCAAAGTGGCTGGGTATAAAATTAACTCAAATAAATCAGTTGCCTTCCTCTATACAAAAGAGAAACAAGCCGAGAAAGAAATTAGGGAAACGACACCCTTCATAATAGACCCAAATAATATAAAGTACCTCGGTGTGACTTTAACCAAGCAAGTAAAAGATCTGTACAATAAGAACTTCAAGACACTGAGGAAAGAAATTGAAGAAGACCTCAGAAGATGGAAAGATCTCCCATGCTCATGGATTGGCAGGATTAATATAGTAAAAATGGCCATTTTACCAAAAGCAATCTACAGATTCAATGCAATCCCCATCAAAATACCAATCCAATTCTTCAAAGAGTTAGACAGAACAATTTGCAAATTCATCTGGAATAACAAAAAACCCAGGACAGCTAAAGCTATTCTCAACAATAAAGGGACGTCAGGGGGAATCACTATCCCTGAACTCAAGCAGTATTACAGAGCAATAGTGATAAAAACTGCATGGTATTGCTACAGAGACAGACAGATAGACCAATGGAATAGAATTGAAGACCCAGAAATGAACGCACACACCTATGGTCACTTGATTTTTGACAAAGGAGCCAAAACCATCCAATGGAAAAAAGATAGCATTTTCAGCAAATGGTGCTGGTTCAACTGGAGGTCAACATGTAGAAGAATGCAGATCGATCCATGCTTATCACCCTGTACAAAGCTTAAGTCCAAGTGGATCAAGGACCTCCACATCAAACCAGACACACTCAAACTAATAGAAGAAAAACTAGGGAAGCATCTGGAACACATGGGCACTGGAAAAAATTTCCTGAACAAAACACCAATGGCTTACGCTCTAAGATCAAGAATCGACAAATGGGATCTCATAAAACTGCAAAGCTTCTGTAAGGCAAAGGACACTGTGGTTAGGATAAAACGGCAACCAACAGATTGGGAAAAGATCTTTACCAATCCTATAACAGATAGAGGCCTTATATCCAAAATATACAAAGAACTCAAGAATTTAGACCGCAGGGAGACAAATAACCCTATTAAAAATGGGGTTCAGAGCTAAACAAAGAATTCACAGCTGAGGAATGCCGAATGGCTGAGAAACACCTAAAGAAATGTTCAACATCTTTAGTCATAAGGGAAATGCAAATCAAAACAACCCTGAGATTTCACCTCACACCAGTGAGAATGGCTAAGATCAAAAACTCAGGTGACAGCAGATGCTGGCGAGGATGTGGAGAAAGAGGAACACTCCTCCATTGTTGGTGGGATTGCAGACTGGTACAACCATTCTGGAAATCAGTCTGTAGGTTCCTCAGAAAATTGGACATTGAACTGCCTGAAGATCCAGCTATACCTCTCTTGGGCATATACCCAAAAGATTCCTCAACATACAAAAGAGACACGTGCTCCACTATGTTCATCGCAGCCTTATTTATAATAGCCAGAAACTGGAAAGAACCCAGATGCCCTTCAACAGAGGAATGGATTCAGAAAATGTGGTACATCTACACAATGGAAGATTACTCAGCTATCAAAAACAACGAGTTTATGAAATTCGTAGGCAAATGGTTGGAACTGGAAAATATCATCGTGAGTGAGCTAACCCAATCACAGAAAGACATACATGGTATGCACTCATTGATAAGTGGCTATTAGCCCAAATGCTTGAATTACCCTAGATGCCTAGAACAAACGAAACTCAAGACGGATGATCAAAATGTGAATGCTTCACTCCTTCTTTAAATGAGGAAAAAGAATACCCTTGGCAGGGAAGGGAGAGGCAAAGATTAAAACAGAGACTGAAGGAACACCCATTCAGAGCCTGCCCCACATATGACCCATACATATACAGCCACCCAATTAGAGAAGATGGACGAAGCAAAGAAGTGCAGGCCTACAGGAACCGGATGTAGATCGCTCCTGAGAGACACAGCCAGAATACAGCAAATACAGAGGCGAATGCCAGCAGCAAACCACTGAACTGAGAATAGGCCCCCGTTGAAGGAATCAGAGAAAGAACTGGAAGAGCTTGAAGGGGCTCGAGACCCCAAAAGTACAACAATGTCAAGCAACCAGAGCTTCCAGGGACTAAGCCACTACCTAAAGACTATACATGGACTGACCCTGGACTCTGACCCCATAGGTAGCAATGAATATCCTAGTAAGAGCACCAGTGGAAGGGGAAGCCCTGGGTCCTGCTAAGACTGAACCCCCAGTGAACTAGACTATGGGGGGAGGGCGGCAATGGGGGGAGGGTTGGGAGGGGAACAACCATAAGGAAAGGGAGGGGGGAGGGGGATATTTGCCCGGAAACCGGGAAAGGGAATAACACTTGAAATGTATATAAGAAATACTCAAGTTAATAAAAAAAATAAATAAAAAAATAAAATAAAATAAAATAAAATAATATATTTGCTTCTAATACTTTAAAAGACATTTTAAAAGTAATCATCAGTGAGATGCTTGCCTTGGTGACCAAACATTAGAAACACAACTGAGTAAAGCTTGAGACTGAAGCACACAGATCGATAGTTTTGTCAAATTATAATATTAAATTGAGTGAAAAACTAAAAATAAAAAAGTTCCACATGCAATGTGGCACAATCAACATGAAACATAAATACAGATCTTCTTAACAGGCAAATAAAAATAGTACCCTATATATTTATATTATATATACAGTTATAAATATGTTGTGTGTATGGTAGAATGGCTAAATCTAATACACAGAGGACTTTTATATATACATTTATTCGTGGTAGGGACACTTAGTATCTATTTTCTAAGTTGTTTTCAAGGGTATACTGCATTATTAATAGCTACAACCACCACCGTGGAATTTAATAGACTCATGGAGTTAATTCTTTCTATTTTCTACAATTTTACTTTGAGCACTAACCCTTCACTCCTCCCAGCATGTGTAACCACCATGGGATCTTTGCTTCTATGAGAACATAAGGGTAAACTCGGATCCAGACGCACAGAGACAAAGACCGAATGGTATGCAGGGACTTTCTCAGCATGTGGAGAAAGGGTCAAAAGAGTATCCAAGTGGGTAAAACAGCATGAGATGATGTTAACAGTTGGGGATGGTTGGCATTTGAAAAAAATCTGCAGAGTCTACTTGGCAAAAAGCCTCATTATATAAATAAGTAAGAGGGTGGAAATACACTTGCTCAGTCTGTTAAGGACAATATTAACTGAGTGACTGCTAGAAGGCACATTCTTACCTCACTTGTATGAATCTCCTCGGAATGCCATAATAAAATTTGAGCCAGACCATGTGGCTTCAGGAACAGAAATTTTCTGATCATTCTGAAGCTTAGAAAGCCACTGTCAATGTCACCAAGTTCTATCTTTTTGAGGCCTTTCCATGGCTTGTAGACGGGTTCCTACCATGAGTTCTAACAGTAAGCCCACGGTTCCAAAGCCTCTAAAGTCATTAAAGGTCTCCCAACCAAAAAGAGCCCAGGTCCAGACGGGTTTAGTGCAGAATTCTATCAGACCTTCATAGAAGACCTCGTACCAATATTATCCAAACTATTCCACAAAATTGAAACAGATGGAGCCCTACCGAATTCCTTCTACGAAGCCACAATTACTCTTACACCTAAACCACACGAAGACCCAACAAAGAAAGAGAACTTCAGACCAATTTCCCTTATGAATATCGACGCAAAAATACTCAATAAAATTCTGGCAAACCGAATTCAAGAGCACATCAAAACAATCATCCACCATGATCAAGTAGGCTTCATCCCAGGCATGCAGGGATGGTTTAATATACGGAAAGCCATCAACGTGATCCATTATATAAACAAACTGAAAGAACAAAACCACATGATCATTTCATTAGATGCTGAGAAAGCATTTGACAAAATTCAACACCCCTTCATGATAAAAGTCCTGCAAAGAATAAGAATTCAAGGCCCATACCTAAACATAGTAAAAGCCATATACAGCAAACCAGTTGCTAACATTAAACTAAATGGAGAGAAACTTGAAGCAATCCTTCTAAAATCAGGGACTAGACAACGCTGCCCACTCTCTCCCTACTTATTCAATATAGTTCTTGAAGTTCTAGCCAGAGCAATCAGACAACAAAAGGAGGTCAAGGGGATACAGATCGGAAAGAAGAAGTCAAAATATCACTATTTGCAGATGATATGATAGTATATTTAAGTGACCCAAAAGTTCCACCAGAGAACTACTAAAGCTGATAAACAACTTCAGCAAAGTGGCTGGGTATAAAATTAACTCAAATAAATCAGTAGCCTTCCTCTACACAAAAGAGAAACAAGCCGAGAAAGAAATTAGGGAAACGACACCCTTCATAATAGACTCAAATAATAAAAAGTACCTTGGTGTGACTTCAACCAAGCAAGTAAAAGATTTGTACAATAAGAACTTCAAGACTCTGAGGAAAGAAATTGAAGAAGTCCTCAGAAGATGGAAAGATCTCCCATGCTCATGGATTGGCAGGATTAATATAGTAAAAATGGCCATTTCACCAAAAGCGATCTACAGATTCAATGCAATCCCCATCAAAATACCAATCCAATTCTTCAAAGAGTTAGACAGAACAATTTGCAAATTCATCTGGAATAACAAAAAACCCAGGATAGCTAAAACTATCCTCACCAATAAAAGGACTTCAGGGGAAATCACTATCCCTGAACTCAAGCAGTATTACAGAGCAACAGTGATAAAAAACTGCATGGTATTGGTACAGAGACAGACAGATAGGCCAATGGAATAGAATTGAGGACCCAGAAATGAACCCACACACCTATGGGCACTTGATTTTTGACAAAGGAGCCAAAACCATCAAATGGAAAAGAGATAGCATTTTCAGCAAATGGTGCTGGTTCAACTGGAGGTCAACATGTAGAAGAATGCAGATCGATCCATGCTTATCACCCTGTACAAAGCTTAAGTCCAAGTGGATCAAGGACCTCCACATCAAACCAGACACACTCAAACTAATAGAAGAAAAACTAGGGAAGCATCTGGAACACATGGGCACTGGAAAAAATTTCCTGAACAAAACACCAATGGCTTATGCTCTAAGATCAAGAATCGACAAATGGGATCTCATAAAACTGCAAAGCTTCTGTAAGGCAAAGGACACTGTGGTTAGGACAAAACGGCAACCAACAGATTGGGAAAAGATCTTTACCAATCCTACAACAGATAGAGGCCTTATATCCAAAATATACAAAGAACTCAAGAATTTAGACCGCAGGGAGACAAATAACCCTATTAAAAAATGGGGTTCAGAGCTAAACAAAGAATTCACAGCTGAGGAATGCCGAATGGCTGAGAAACACCTAAAGAAATGTTCAACATCTTTAGTCATAAGGGAAATGCAAATCAAAACAACCCTGAGATTTCACCTCACACCAGTGAGAATGGCTAAGATCAAAAACTCAGGTGACAGCAGATGCTGGAGAGGATGCGGAGAAAGAGGAACACTCCTCCATTGTTGGTGGGATTGCAGACTGGTACAACCATTCTGGAAATCAGTCTGGAGGTTCCTCAGAAAATTGGACATTGAACTGCCTGAGGATCCAGCTATACCTCTCTTGGGCATATACCCAAAAGATGCCCCAACATATAAAAGAGACACGTGCTCCACTATGTTCATTGCAGCCTTATTTATAATAGCCAGAAGCTGGAAAGAACCCAGATGCCCTTCAACAGAGGAATGGATACAGAAAATGTGGTACATCTACACAATGGAATATTACTCAGCTATCAAAAACAATGACTTTATGAAATTCGTAGGCAAATGGTCGGAACTGGAAAATATCATCCTGAGTGAGGTAACCCAATCACAGAAAGACATACATGGTATGCACTCATTGATAAGTGGCTATTAGCCCAAATGCTTGAATTACCCTAGATGCCTAGAACAAATGAAACTCAGGACGGATGATCAAAATGTGAATGCTTCACTCCTTCTTTAAAAGGGGAACAAGAATACCCTTGGCAGGGAATAGAGAGGCAAAGATTAAAACAGACACAGAAGGAACACCCATTCAGAGCCTGCCCCACATGTGGCCCATGCATATACAGTCATCCAATTAGACAAGATGGATGAAGCAAAGAAGTGCAGGCCGACAGGAGCCGGATGTAGATCTCTCCCGAGAGACACAGCCAGAATACAACAAACACAGATGCGTATGCCAGCAGCAAACCACTGAATTGAGAATAGGACCCCAGATAAAGGAATCAGAGAAAGAACTGGAAGAGCTTGAAGGGGCTCGAGACCCCATATGTACAACAATGCCAAGCAACCAGAGCTTCCAGGGACTAAGCCACTACCTAAAGACTATACATGGACTGACCCTGGACTCTGACCTCATAGGTAGCAATGAATATCCTTGTAAGAGCACCAGTGGAAGGGGAAGCCCTGCGTCCTGCTAAGACTGAACCCCCAGTGAACTAGATTGTTGCGGGGAGGGTGGCAAGCGGGGGAGGATGGGGAGGGGAACACTTATAAAGAAGGGAAGGGGGGAGGGGGATGTTTGCCCGGAAACCGGGAAAGGGAATAACACTCGAAATGTATATAAGAAATACTCAAGTTAATAATAATAAAAAAAAGAATTCTGCGTCTTCTAATTTCTTCATATAATACATGAGTCATTGGATCAGGGTCCTTCTTAATGACTCATGTCTCTTTGGGTCAACTATACCTTTATATATTCTACTTACATTACATTATATTATTCTACTTACATTATTCTATACATAAAGTTACATTCAGAGGCTATAGGGAATAGGTGCTTAATATGTGGGCAAAGGGGACATATTTCATTCAATATCACTATGCAGGACTTAACGAATTCACTCAAGGATAGTGCTGAAGATATGCAGTCTCTCTGATAATCTTCAGATGGTTTTGATTGACTAAGGTTTTGGAATTATTGCTATAGACAAAATAGGCATTACACATTTCAAAACACAGTGTGATCGTTTCGATGAGAATAGCTCCCATAGGCTTCAGATCTTTAAATATTTGCTCCCCAGTTGGTGAACATATCTGGGGACCGTTTGGAGCTATGGTCTTGCTGGAGGAAGTAATGTCACTAGGACGTGTTTTGAGAACTTAAACATTGGCTCATGTCCACTCACTCTGTTTCCTGCTTGCGGTTTCATATCAGCTAAGAACACTCAGCTCAGTTTCCAGCTCCAGTTACAGTGTGCATGCTGCCATGTTTCCCCAACATGACGATGATGGACTCTAATCCCTGAACAGAAGGGTCATGGTGTTTTATCACAGGAATAGGAAAGTCACCACTACTTACAACAACAGCATTAGACAACTGTGCATTTTTAAAGACTATGCTTGCAGCAATACTGGGCAAACTTGTAGAACAGAAGAGAAAGGGGACACTTAGAGGCTTTTGTGACCCAAGGAAAAGACAGCAAAGAATCCAGCAAGCGATCCATATACCTATTTATGTGTCATCCAAACAGGAATATATAATTTAAAAGACCCCTCAACTGGGATCTCTGCTTCAGTTGTTTATGGAACTCCTACCCCACAGAAATTTCCAGTACTTGCAAGTGACTTCATTAAATCCCTTCCCAGGTATGCCTTTCCATTTAGACTTGATGTAATCTCTCCATGCATAATACTTATCCAAACCTATACCTCAGAGTCCTTCTGTGCTCTCATGCATACCGCCCTGTGACCTTTAGGAAGAGGTCCCCACTTGTCACATTCTCCACTCAATCCTTAACAGGAGCAAACAAAGAGCTAAATAAAGAAATTAAAGGTGCAACAGTAGGAAGTGAAAAAGGGGGGTTGGGGATTTAGCTCAGTGGTAGAGCGCTTGCCTAGGAAGCGCAAGGCCCTGGGTTCGGTCCCCAGCTCCGAAAAAAAAAAGAACCAAAAAAAAAAAAAAGAAGTGAAAAAGGATACAAATTGAAGAGAGGAAATTTTAATAGGGACTGGGAGGGACTTTAGAACAATTTCTCATCTGGAAGAATGTCCTTTTGCTGAATGAAGATGTACAAGAGGTAGCCAAGGCAAAAGACACGTCGGTAGAACAGTCTTTCTGATCACAGCTGGGACAGGAGAAGTGAGCAGTCATTCTAGCCACAGCTGGGATAGGAGATATACTGATCATGGAGGATGCTCCTAGTATGAGTTCCTCTAGTACCTAGGAGGGAGCCAGCCAAGTCAATCCAAACACAGACATGTGCAGTTGAGGCACACTAAATTACAAGCTCATCTACCAAAGCATGGGCTCAGCTGATACTATGATATTATGGTCAGGGGCAGGTTTACCTCCTAATCTTGCTTTAGCATATCTAACCATTGATTAAATTACCAGTATAGATTACCCAAGAAAGTATGGTATAGTGGCTAATGGGGCAAAGCGTATAGTCATAGGGACATAGTCTGAAACCTGTCTGTCATTTTTCACAGTTAGACTTTGAAGAAGTTATTTGAGAAATCTGTGCCTCAGTGTTTGCAAGTAAATATATATATATATATATATATATATATATATATATATATATATATATATATATATATATATATATATATCACACTCCCATGAGACGCTATCTTGCTGGAGATTATGAAGATTATATCGTGAGAGGAAAGACCAGAGGATTTTGGGTAGAGAAGTGTGGTAAATGCTCCTGGAGAACTGAAGGTAGACAAGGATAACAGCAAATCTGACCCTTGTTTTTCACCTTCTAGCCCATCGTGGCTTTTATGTGATGTTGAGAGATTCTGGTCTGTATAGGGACTGGAATTCTAGAGGCCATGTGACTGACTACAAATTATCTCCGATAGAGGTTCACGAATGATCAGGGTAGTATCTCAGTACAGTTTCCTAATTTCCATCCCTCTGTCTGTCCAACTGCTGTACAATCAACTTTAAAGGCAACACTTTTACTCAGTCTAACATTGAAAACAATGGCAGAATCATGGGTTAGTTTAGTTTCTAATACTAAACTTAACAAATATGGTTGTAATACTCATATCCATATATGACCCAGAATCTTTTTGTATACCTTTGTTGGCAACAACTCACTCTTACTACAGTCAACAATTAAGGGTAAGATTGGTTCATTCCTGTTTGATCTAAGTACAACTCCACCTCAACAAGGGTTGTGAGATTTGCTACTCATATCTACTTTATAGATTATACGAAGCAAGAATGAAATCAAGTCATTAGCAGAAAATGATTAATCCACTGAGCAGCCTGAAGTGGCTGTGAATTACAGATAATTTGATATTTTGACCCCCATAGTCCATAACAGTTTGTAATCATAATAAATAAATAACATGAAGTATAACCAATACTTCTACATCTACAACCATCCCTCTGCCGTGGGAGATAAGCAGAAGTTGTCCTAGAGACTCATCTCTCCTTACAATGTCTAACTCAATGCTATACCTTCTATAGGTGTCCATTAATGTTCATTTTCTGTCCCCAGAATTCTTACAAAATGAATATCCTGTTCCTACTCAGGGATAACTCACACAAGGTGTTCTGTTTTCTTTCAGAGAGAAACTTACATATTTGAATTTTTTTCCATGGGATTCTTGCCAGGGATCCTGGTCCCGATGATTAGCGGAGCAAGCGTGACCCACTGACAGACCTTGGGGTCATGGTCCCATGGAGTTCAGCATCCACCCTTTCTCACATGTGCCTTCTGCCTTGCTGTTACTACTGATTTTAGTCTAGCACCCTAGCATGGAGTCACACTTCTTTTCTTTTTTCTTTTTTTTTTTTCTTTTTTCTATTTTTCAGAGCTGGGGACCGAACCCAGGGCCTTGCGCTTGCTTGCTAGGCAAGCGCTCTACCACTGAGCTAAATCCCCAACCCCTATTGGAGTCACATTTCTTATCTGGCTAGACATAACATATTTATGTTAAATGGTTGAGATCAATGAGTCTTACGTACTCTTTCAGACGAGTCCCCTGAACAGCACCCTGGCTAAATTAACTGGAGTATAATTGATTGCCGTCTTTTACTCCCATTCACCCACACCGAATCTAAGCACTTAGCCATCTTGTTGGCTTCTGTGCTATGTTAGCTTACTATATGCTTTAAATGGCTGCCTCTGTTAACTTTTTTCTCATGGTGGTAAGATACCGAAATAAAACAGCCTAAGCGGGGTTGGGGATTTAGCTCAGGGGTTGGGGATTTAGCTCAGTGGTAGAGCGCTTGCCTAGGAAGCGCAAGGCCCTGGGTTCGGTCCCCAGCTCCGGGGGGGGGGGGGGGGACAGCCTAAGCAAGGAAATGTTTCTTTGGGCTTGGCGTTCCTCTCTTTGGGCTTGGCGTTCCAGAGGTTTTTGGCATGATGGGGAGGGCATGGAGGAGAAGAGCAACTCACACTGTGGCAGTCTGAAGATGGAGGGAAGAAGTGGGAGGAAGTGGGAGGGGGGAAGGGACAGGAAGAAGGGGAAGGAGAAGGGAGAGAGGGGAGAGGGGAGGGTATAGTTGCTGGTTTCATTTACCTTTTCCTTCTTTTCCCCAAATATAGGACCCCTGGCTATTGGAGAGCTCTATTCACACTCATGAGTTGGGGACTCTTGGTAAGTGAAGTCTTGGGAACATGGCCTTACAGAGACATATAGGGAGGTACTTGATTGCCTGGGTATTTAATTCAATCAAGTTCCCAGTCAGACTAACCATCACCTGGCCATTTTATAATAGAGAGATGATAAGGAGGATTTTAAGCAGGGAAAGCACCTGGGGAGCAAAATCATTCTATGTGCATCCATAGGACCGCTGCTGCCCTTAGCCAGAGAAACCCCATGCCTAAGTTCAATCCTCTGAGCAGATTTCTAGCCTCACACTTTCAGTGCTGGCTTTTCAAATCTCTCCTACATGAACCAATAAGCCAATGCAAATCTCAGGAAGGACTGAGGAACGTGTCCGTAACACCAGTTTCTTTTAAGGAACTTTTTAAATGTACTTATCAGCCTTGTTTTGTTTCTCCAGAAAAAAGTAAATCCACCCTTCAAATATAAAGTTTTAATGAAAACATGTAAAACCTCAGTCTTTCTCAGATGATAGAGCAGAGGACTAGAGAGGGGAGAGAGGGGAGTGGGAAATCCCACCTCTGTGGATCCCTTGGAATTCACACTTTCCTCATTTGAGATGGAAGGTTTAGATTTACCCCATAAGGTCCACAAATGGCAAACTGGTAGACTTCCAGTGAGCAGTGGAGTCAGAAGGGAAGGCTGGACGCTCCAGCCTGTTTGGATCTGGACCAAGTCTGAGGGCCTCAGCCCCAGGCTTGATTGACACTCTCTTTATTTCAAAATAACCACTCTAGGAAGACAGAGTCTGTGAGGACAGAGACTCGGTGGTTAGGCTTTGCACTTCCCACTTAGCTTTGCAACAGACATAAAATTTTTACTCTAAGGTCATCATTGTATTGCCTAAGTATAATTATAAATAAGTCGTTTTTGTTTCTGTGCTTTCAAAAATTAGCAAATGAGGGCATTCTCAACCTGAGTACCACCTGCCCACTTAGCTGTCACCACTTCTAGGTTGTCTGACTATCTCCTTACCAGTCAGTTCTCAAAGGAAAGGAACCCACTTTCATAGAGACCCCTCCATCGCTAGGGCTCTGACAGACAGACCACACCATTGCCATGTCTGGTATGATTCGTGTACCTGTGAAGCAGGAATTGGCACATTCAAATGACAAAAGATGGCTAAGGTCAGGAGACAACAGAGATGCCTTACCTAGAATGACCAAGCTAGGACATCACAAAGCCACTCTAAACTCTTGCAGTTGCTCCTCCTCTTACGTTCATGTGTTACTCCCGAGCTATTTATATAGATGGTGCAGCCAGGTAGGCAAGGTCAGAGTCCACTCTCTAAACTATGTTCACTTCTGTGTGTCTATCTGATGTCTGGGGCATAGATGCCTTTTTTTCCACATTAGGGGATGAAGGGCTGTAGCAACTCTGTTTTTAATCATTAGTATTCTTACAATACTGTTTATTTAATATTTTATAAGTACATTCTCCCATTCCCAAAATGTGAAGATTACTGTTTCATAGGTTATTTTGCAACAAATTAATTTTTAAAGCACTTCCCAATTACACAATTAATGTTTTGCCAAGAAGTCTCATGGGATAAATGCATTCTAAGGGAAGAACTCAGTTCACTATCGAATGGGATGTGAGCCACTTTGGCTTGCTCCTCTGCCTGCCTGTGAAGAAGCCAGCTCCATAGACTACAGGGCTGCACAGCCTATAAGTGCACTCACTGCTGGAGCTCATGAGGAGAAAGGGAGAAAGTGTCGTTACTTGGGAACCCAAGAAAGCCCGCACGACCCAGCACAAGATGGGAAGACAGAATCATCTAGTTAGTCTTCACAAATGGGGATTAAAGTTCTTCATGAACTAAAGCTTTATGTCTGTTTACTTTAGAGATATTCAAAAGGCCATCCTGATTTTTAAAATTTGGGCTGGAAGAAAATTCTTGATAATTAAGCAGTTGTGTGTGGTTTCCAACGATCGGTGTAATACATGGTTGTGTTTAAACCTTAACCAATTTCAACGATCCTGGTACCTAAGAAGACAAGCTTTGGGCCAGATGATTTTCCGTTAGCCTCCAGGTCATCTCTCACTGGGTGACACCTGCTGACTCACTTGTCTGTGCTTGGCCTCATGAGTACATTGGATGTTAGGTTATCAAATCTAGCGCACAAGTCTGAGGCAAGAAGTAAGTGAAACGATAAATCTATTGCATTTATCAGGGTACCCACCAGGCAGTGCGTGTTCAAATCTACCTATCATTTCTGTCTATCTATAGCATCTGTATCTGCTCATCCATATAAGGAGCCAGAGAAAAATAAAAATATATATTTGAGTCAGCTAGTTACAATATTTATAGTAAGATAGTAAGGGAATAAGAGCTTCTGTGTCATAGATCTTAACATTCAGACATACGATTATGATCTTTGACATACCAGTGAGTTATGGCGTAATTACTGCTGGCGTCAGTTTACAAATGAAGAGAATGAGATGTGAGCATTTCTTTCACAGAATCGTCTGTGTGCCAGGAGCCTCGATCTGTATGGATCCTATATAGATTGTTTTCTGTAACACTACCTAAAATGGGGTGAACAAGATGACAGTATCGTTCTAACAAATGGAGATTCATAACCTAATTATGTCTATGCATAGGAGTGGTCAAGATAGATTTATGCACAAAGCCTCATTTATTCTGTGTCTTTACTGTATATCCCAGTAAGCAGAAAGGCTCAGGAATTATAGTAAAAGAACCTGGATTCAACTTCTGGCTCTTCAACTAAGTTGGTACCACATAACAGTACTATGTATATGACTATATATAAAAATGCCCGTGATTAAATTGGTTTCCTCTATACCATTGGGATAATGAAACACACACACACACACACACACACACACACACACACACACACACACAGAGAGAGAGAGAGAGAGAGAGAGAGAGAGAGAGAGAGAGAACCATTTTAAGGAGCATATGAAGCATGAAAGTCCAGATACTTGGTAAACCATGATGGGTATAAGGAATGCCATCATGAGACTATTCAGAAGCACACACTTTTCTCTCATTACACCTTAACCCAAGAGTTAACACATGATAAAGGATAGAGCTCTGCTTTTTAGGAAATGTTCTTCATCAGTTCAACCGCTGCTGTCAATTCTGATATAAGACTATATGCTGCACGAGGGAATTCATCCAGGAGGACTAAGTAGGCATAGCCTCTGTCCCCCATGCCATGCACCCTGAGGCAGAATCTCACTCAGACACACTGGTATCCCAACCTCCCCCTCAAAAGGCAGAATATAGGCCAAGAATGCCTACCGTTATGCTTCGTGTTCCTTTGCACCACACAAATAGCATTCATAAGAACACAATGCACTTTCATACCTACACGTACCAAGACATGCGTAAAGTCCAACAAAATAGAACTGCTAAACTCATGAAGAAATACACATCTAATTCGTTAGCCAAAAATTAAATAAGGGGGATGCATTGAAGACTCCACAGTAGCCAGTGGATAAATGCTGGGAGATCAGATGCGGGGATTATGACAGCAGCTTGGAGTCAGAGGAAATGAGAGCATCTCATACAAACCTCGGACTGAGTGCTGTCAAACAGACCAAGCAGAGGAGCACACACAAGGGCCTTTTATTCCAAATTCTAACATACCCACAGAAACTGGTGCTAATTAATGAATATCCATGCAGATACTCTACCAACTCTAGTTCTGACAGGCCTGTGTGTGTGTGTGTGTGTGTGTGTGTGTGTGTGTGTGTGTGTGTGTGTGTGTGTTCCCTAGGGCATTCCAGAGCCATTTGCAACATGTTAGCCATGTGGAAGATTCTAGAATGAAGGAAGTTGGTGACAAATGGTGAAAGGTAAAGATTGGGATCATGGTTCCATACTAATTTTGATTTACTTTCCATTCAGGGATATGAAGGGAAATGGAAAGAAGATAGGAAGAGAAAGGGAGGTTGAGGAAAGAATTCCAAAGTCATTTCCACCAAGCAGGTGAAGAAAAAGAGATGAGTCCAAGAAAAAACAGCATATTGTAGAGAAGCTTGCCTTAACCTGTTACCTCGATCGTGGTGCACATTATCCGATTTTGCATTTTGTCTGCAGAGTTTTTGGCAGCCTCCTCTTCCTAGCCCAGCCATCTGGCTTATCGAAATGAAACCACAGGTTGCATCAATGCACAGAACGTACCACTCCCTCCTCCCAGCGCCCACTGCTCCTTTTAGGGTCAAGAATCCATGGGCAGATAGAGGCAAGAGAAAGAGCTGAAAACCACAAAGCTGGAAGCATGGTGACAGCGTTCCACAGGATGCCAGTGTTCATCCTTTCCCAAGGGACATCTGTTTCAGTGGGTCCTGAAACCTTCAAGCCAGACGTGAACCAGAGTAGGAGTCTTTCCAATCTACTTCCCTGATCTAATGATGTGAGTGGTTTAGGAACACAGCACAACAACACAAACTCAAAATCAGCAGCTCTTAGGAGCACAGGGGAGGGCAACTGTGGAAACGGCGTCGAAGCAGAAGATAATAACACTTCATTGATCTCTGGGTGGTTGATAAAAGCGAGGAAGGAAAAGAAGCACAATCCATAGGAACAAAACAAATTGTACATTAATCTTGGCAGCGATCGAAGTAAAGATCTCCTTAACAAGAACTTGAAATCAGAGCAAATGAGTGCAGGTGACATTGTCTCAGGGAAAGCACTTCACCCTGGGAGGCAGAAGCTGCTTCTAAGCCAGCATTCCCCAAAGCAGAAGACCTTTATAAGGCTAGGTGTTCCCAGTGGACACCAATGAGGTCTTTGTTTAGATAATTTATTAATCAGCGTTTGTTTCTTTCACTGTTGGGAATATGGACAGGGAGAAAGGGAAGTGATTCACCCATTAACTTGGAAGCATAAGGTGAGGGTTTGCCAACTCTGAGTTCTCTGTACTCTAACCCCATACAATAACACAGTTTCAAGTCCACTAGAAGTAGTGCCATGGGGTGGGTTTAAAATGAGTTCTGACTCAGTAAGCGTGATATGCAAAGTAGTTCTCTTGGAATGTTGGCCAGTTGTGCTTTTCCTGGCAGGTTATATTTACATTTCTATGCATTTACACATAGAATAGTATGAAAAAAAAAAGATTGTGAATTTGAGAGTGAGTGGGGGATGGTACATAGAAGGGATGGGAGGGAGAAAATAATATACTCATTAAAAGGAAATCGATACTGAAATATAAAATAATTTTTAAAAAGTATTTTATCCATCAGTATGTGGGCAATAGGGATTGGTCTCAGTGAGTTATAAAAGGGGAGGCATAAAGTTGGGAGGGAGGCGGGAGCAGTTATGACCAAGATTCATTCTGTAAATGTATTTATAAATCTATTTCAAAGAATAAAAATTGCATGTTTTATCTAAGGGGACAGAAGCAAAGGGAACACAGGGTGGATCAAAGTGAGTAAAAATAGGGAAATTTTTCTCTGTGCATATGGAAAGAAAGAGCATAGTGTTACTCCTCAGACTGCTTCTCCACTTAGGCTTCTGTAACACCATTTCCTACTTGGAGCTGGTTTCTCCAGGGTTTCTATCACTGCTCAACACTAACTCAGTGCATAGTTTGGTAGCATGGTTAAATAGGTCTGGTGGGCAACTTTGGACATGAGAACAGAGTCTATAATCCTTGCTTCAACATTCAAGACACACAGGCAGTTTAGACACCAAGGGGAGCTGTATGCAAAAACGTCCTGGAAGTCTTACAGAGCACCTAGTTCCAGAGTCCCAGAAGAAGTGACAGACATGCTTGTGCTCTAGAACTCCTTAGCATATTCTCACTTTTAAATTATCTTATAAAGCACTTTTAAATTCACAGAAAATTGCAAGGAATATCCTGGGACTTCTTGTGTTCCCTTTTGACTAAATTCATCGATTTCCTCGCAAAGTGGAATGTTTGCTACAATTGACAAATGTCTACTGATTCATCATAACCACCCACAGCAATCGTTTCCATCAGGTTATTGAGACGTATCTATAATGACATGTACCCATAACCAAAAGTTTACTATCTCAAAGTCCTTTGTTCAATGTCATGTGTTAGAAATGGGGAAGGTTCACTAGAGAACTACGGTCCTTTTTGCCATCTAAATAATTGCCTTTCTGAAGCCTGGAGAGGTGACTCAAAGGTTAAGAGCATGCCCTGCTCTCCCAGAAGACTGGACTTCACTTCCCCGCACCCACCTATTATTCCAACATAAGGGTCTCTGACACGCTTTTCTTCCTCCACAGGAGACAGGACTTACATATACACAGACATGCACACATGTACATAATTAAAACTACAATATATCTAAAATTTGTTTCTGCTTTTGTCTTTCCAGAATGTGCATCATAACAATTGTGCAATATGTAGACTTTTCAGATTATCTCTTCTTTCATGATATTCATATGCATTTAAGTTTTCTCTAAATATTTTCATGATTTGAAAACTCCTTTGTGATCGATCCATGCTTATCACCCTGTACAAAGCTTAAGTCCAAGTGGATCAAGGACCTCCACATCAAACCAGACACACTCAAACTAATAGAAGAAAAACTAGGGAAGCATCTGGAACATATGGGCACTGGAAAAAATTTCCTAAACAAAACACCAATGGCTTATGCTCTAAGATCAAGAATTGACAAATGGGATCTCATAAAACTGCAAAGCTTCTGTAAGGCAAAGGACACTGTGGTTAGGACAAAACGGCAACCAACAGATTGGGAAAAGATCTTTACCAATCCTACAACAGATAGAGGCCTTATATCCAAAATATACAAAGAACTCAAGAAGTTAGACCGCAGGGAAACAAATAACCCTATTAAAAAATGGGGTTCAGAGCTAAACAAAGAATTCACAGCTGAGGAATGCCGAATGGCTGAGAAACACCTAAAGAAATGTTCAACATCTTTAGTCATAAGGGAAATGCAAATCAAAACAACCCTGAGATTTCACCTCACACCAGTGAGAATGGCTAAGATCAAAAACTCAGGGGACAACAGATGCTGGCGAGGATGTGGAGGAAGAGGAACACTCCTCCATTGTTGGTGGGATTGCAAACTGGTACAACCATTCTGGAAATCAGTCTGGAGAATCCTCAGAAAATTGGACATTGAACTGCCTGAGGATCCAGCTATACCTCTCTTGGGCATATACCCAAAAGATGCCCCAACATATAAAAAAGACACGTGCTCCACTATGTTCATTGCAGCCTTATTTATAATAGCCAGAAGCTGGAAAGAACCCAGATGCCCTTCAACAGAGGAATGTATACAGAAAATGTGGTACATCTACACAATGGAATATTACTCAGCTATCAAAAACAACGAGTTTATGAAATTCGTAGGCAAATGGTTGGAACTGGAAAACATCATCCTGAGTGAGCTAACCCAATCACAGAAAGACATACATGGTATGCACTCATTGATAAGTGGCTATTAGCCCAAATGCTTGAATTACCCTAGATGCCTAGAACAAATGAAACTCAGGACGGATGATCAAAATGTGAATGCTTCACTCCTTCTTTAAAAGGGGAACAAGAATACCCTTGGCAGGGAAGGGAGAGGCAAAGATTAAAACAGAGACTGAAGGAACACCCATTCAGAGTCTGCCCCACATGTGGCCCATACATATATAGCCACCTAATTAGACAAGATGGATGAAGCAAAGAAGTGCAGACTGACAGGAGCCGGATGTAGATCGCTCCTGAGAGACACAGCCAGAGTACAGCAAATACAGAGGCAAATGCCAGCAGCAAACCACTGAACTGAGAATAGGACCCCCGTTGAAGGAATCAGAGAAAGAACTGGAAGAGCTTGAAGGGGCTCGAGACCCCATATGTACAACAATGCCAAGCAACCAGAGCTTCCAGGGACTAAGCCACTACCTAAAGACTATACATAGACTGACCCTGGACTCTGACCTCTTAGGTAGCAATGAATATCCTAGTAAGAGCACCAGTGGAAGGGGAAGCCCTGGGTCCTGCTAAGACTGAACCCCCAGTGAACTAGACTGGTGGGGGGAGGGCGGCAATGGCGGGAGGGTTGGGAGGGGAACACCCATAAGGAAGGGGAGGGGGGAGGGGGATGTTTGCCCGGATACCGGGAAAGGGAATAACACTTGAAATGTATATAAGAAATACTCAAGTTAATAAAAAAAAAAGAAAACTCCTTTGTTAAGCATTGAATAATATTTTATTTTATTAACATACCATCATTTATTTGAGTACTTGCTTACTGAAGGGTATCAGGGTGGTTTCCAATTTGCAACAATAATTCGTAAACGAAATGTTTAAAAACTAATTGGAAGGGTGTGTGTGTGTGTGTGTGTGTGTGTGTGTGTGTGTGTGGTGTGTGTGTGTGTATGTGTGTATGTGTGTGTACTGATGATACCAGATGAACATGGTGTGTGTGTGTGTCTGTGTGAGTGTGTGTGTGTGTGTGTGTGTGTGTACTGATGATACAAGATGAACATGGTGTGTGTGTGCCTGTGTGTGTGTGTGTGTACTGATGATACCAGATGAACATGGTGTGTGTGTGTGTGTCTGTGTGTGTGTGTGTGTATACTGATGATACCAGATGAACATGGTGTATGTGTGTGTGTATGTGTGTGTGTATATGTGTGTATGTGTGTTGTGCATGTGTGTGTGTGCGTGTGTGTGTATGTGTGTGTGTGTACTGATGATACCAGATGAACATGGTGTGTGTGTGTGTCTGTGTGAGTGTGTATGTGTGTGTGTGTGTACTGATGATACAAGATGAACATGGTGTATATGTGTTTGTGTGTGTGTGTGTGTGTGTGTATACTGATGATACCAGATGAACATGGTGTATGTGTGTGTGTGTATGTGTGTGTGTGGGTATGTGTGTGTATGTGTGTGTGTATGTGTGTGTATGTGGGTGTGTGTGTGTGTGTGTGTGTGTGTGTGTTTGTGTGTGTTCAGGGATGCCAGACCCTTCCAATGTGGCTGCACATTCATGCATATCTATCAGCAATGAGTCAGTTGTAGTCGTTTCTTATCCCTATTAGCATTGGGTGCTGTCAGTGTTCCAGACTTGGGTCACTGTAATAGATGTGTTGTCCCACGAGTACTTAGGTACCAGTACCCTGCTCTCTTGTAGAGATTTAGTAGCATTAATAAATAATCTTTTCATTAGGCTTTCTGGAATCCTTCACAAATATCCGTCTAAGTCTCCAAACTGTCTTAAAACCTATCACAGTGTCCTTAGAGACTACTAGCCACATATTCTAGGAAAATATATAGTTACAGAAGAAAGTTAGAATAACTCAACTGGGAAATACCAAATGGCAGAGAAGTACCTAAAGAAATGTTTAACATTCTTAGTCATCAGGAAAATGCAAATCAAAACAATCCTGAGATACCACCTCATACTAGTCAGAATGGCTAAGATCAAAAACTCAGGTGACAACAGATGCTGGCAAGGATGTGGAGAAAGAGGAAACTCTTCCATTGTTAGTAGAATTTCAAGCTGGTACAACCACACTGGAAATCAGTCTGGTGGTTCCTCAGAAAATTGGACATAGTACTACCTGAGGACCCAGTTATACCTCTCCTGGGCATATACCCAAAAGACACATGCTCCACTGTGTCCATAGCAGCCTTATTTATAATAGCCAGAAGCTGGAAAGAACCCAGATGTCCTTCAACAGAGGAATGGATACAGAGAATGTGGTACCTTTACACAATGGAATATTACTCAGCTATTACAAACAATGACTACATGAAATTCTTAGGCAAATGGATGGAATTAGAAATAACGTAAGTGAGGTAACCCACTCACAAAAGGACACACATGATATGCACACACTGATAAGTGGATATAAGCCCAAAAGTTTGGAATACCTAAGAAAAAAATCCACAGATCATATGAAGCTCAAGAAGAAGGAAGACCAAAGTGTGGATGCTTCATTCTTTCTTAGAAGGGAGAACAAAATACTCACCAGAGGAAATACAGGGACAAAGAGGGAAGCAGGGACTAAAGAAAAAGTCATCCAGAGACTGCCCCACATGGGGATCCATTCCATATGCAGCTACCAAAGCCAATCACTATTGTAGATGCTATGAAGTGCTTGCTGACAGGAGTCAGATATGGGTATCTCCGAGAGGCTCTGCCAGAGCCCTACTGATACAGATGAGGAGGCTTGCAGCTAACCATTGGACTGAACAAGGGGACTCCAATGGAGGAGTTAGAGAAAAGACTGAAGGAGCTGAAGGGGTTTGCAACCCCATAGGAAGAACAATATCAATCAACCAGACCCCACCAGAACTCCCAGGGACTAAACCACCAACCAATGAGTACACATGGAGGGACCTATGACTCCAGCCACATATGTAGCAGAGGATGGAATTGTCCAGCATCAATAGGAGGAAAAGCCCTTGGTCCCATGAAGGCTTGTTTCCTCAATCTATGGGAATGGTAGGGCATTGAGGTGGGATTGGGTGTGTGGGAGTAGGAGCATCCTCATAGAAACAGGGGTATTGGGGAGGGGTATGGGAGAGAGGGTAAAGGAGATAACATTTGAAATGTAAATACATAAAATATCCAAGAAATATAAAACTTTTAAAACAGACTCAAATACACACACACACACACACACACACACACACACACACACACACCACAAATATTCTAGAAGATACTTACTAGAGCACAATATTAGACTGTTATATAAAAATCTACAAGAACATCCTAAATAAACTATTTATTAACTACATACTAGACCTTACCCATAACGCAAATACATGTAGGAGCCACACACACACACACATACTTATCCTGGAAATTACTTCTACTGTTAATATAGTGATAATTCACTTTCACAACAAATTCACAATATGTGTATTATTTCATGGAGTAAACACCGAATAAACTCAGATGCATTGCAGCTTAATAACCCATCTAAGTCCAGGGTTTTGAGCATAAATAGAAAGAGGTTGAGCTCATATTTTATGTCAAACCTCTAAGCCCAGAACACATATTCTTTCAGCTACTTCTTGCTCAGTCAAGTCTATCAATTCCCATTTGCTTCTGACATACTTCTTGTATTTCCTAAGCTCCTCTGAACGCCTGAACACATTTATATGCTGTCACCTTAGCTGAGCACAACTGGTGGAGGAGAAAGCAGTTAAGGGTCCAGTAGGAATATTATATTATTGATGAAGCCCAGGCTAGCCTCAAACTCACTAGGTCATCAAAACTCATGCTGACCTCCTAATCCTCCTACCTTTACAATCCAAGCTGGGTTTTAGAAGTGAGACATATGCCCAGTTTATGTGGCATTAAGGATCAAATCCAGGGCTTTTGTACATGTTAGGCAAGCACTCTACAAACAAAGTTACATCCCCAGTCCTTGCTTTCCTTAGTCTGAGTGATTTGTTGTGCAGTAAAAGCTAAAATCAATCGAAGTTCTCAGGAAATGCACATCAGTCACATATAAAATAAATGCTACCGTTTATGAAGTTTCAGGTTTTTATCTAATTCAACCTTTAAAAGCATTTGCTGTTGGGATCAAGAGAACTTGCTTGTCTTCCAGAGAGCCAGGGTCTGGTCCTTGCATCCACATGGTAGTTCACAGCTGTCTATAGCGTGAGTTGTAGGAGATCAATCAATCAGTCACTTCTGGCTCCCACATGTATAGGCACATGCCTGGTGCATAGACATACATGCAGGCAAAACAGCCGTGTATGTGTGTGTGTGTGTGTGTGTGTGTGTGTGTGTGTGTATTTAAAATGTGAGGTTGATATGTTATTATATCCATTTATAAAGGGGACAATAAAAGTGTGAAAACAGTGAGTTGGCTTCATGTTATTGTGCAGCGAATAAGAGGCATGCTTGGGTCTGTGAGATCTGGGTGTTCTGAATACATGCAGGGTTCAGAGAACTTTCTTATTATGATATACACAGGCTGTACGTTAGTGATGAGAGAAAACTCGCTATAGAAGAGTTATTAACAGAATATATGTAAAGTGAAAATTTGAGAACATTTGACATATGTGCACGCCCATGTGTGAGCTCGTGCACGCGCACACACACACAGACCCCCCACACACACACACAGAGAAACCATTACCATAATAGAGCAGACCTAGTTCTCTGCTTTATCACCTCTAGATAAGAACATATATGCATAATACAGTCGTCTCTGTGTCCTAAAATTCTACAAAAATGGAACCACAGTATATATTCCTCGTTGTTCTCTATGATCAGTATACTCACTTTGATCGATCTTGTAATTTTATGGTTAGCATTTTGCCCCCTTTTCATTGTTATCCAGCGGTGCTCTGCCATTATTTTCATTGCCTGCAGTTGGGAGCTATGAAAAGTAAAGCTACTATGAACATGCAAATGCAAGTCTTGTGTGCACTTGTGGTCTCCTTTTCTCAGACAGACACCTAGGAGAAGGATGGGTCAAATGACAGAGTGCACTAGGGTCATTTCTTTTGAAAGTTGCAGTCAGGGAAGTCTGTCAGCAGTGGGGAGTATATGGATTTAGGCAAAGAAGGAATAGCTGCTTCACATTTGAAGAGAGAGTCACAGATTAACCTGGACACACCAATAGAACATATGTCATCCTCAATCCATTTGGAGCCTGCGCTCCACTGAGGAGCAAATGCAGTAGCTGATGACTGTTTTGAAAGGAGTTCTGGTACACCATGCCTTTGAAGTGACAATTGCACTCATTACACTATACTATGTGCCATAGACTGATAAATGGGATAATGGCACAAACAGATAAGAATATCATTAGCTCTTAAAAATTCTATCATTTTTGTCAGTTTTCTGAAGATTTTTCACTCCTGTTTTATGTGTTTTGTCTACATATATGTCCATGTAACACTTGAATTCAGTGCATGAGGAGTCCCAAGAGGGTGCCAAGCCTCTGGAACTGGAAGTATAAATGGATTGGTAGCTACTGTGTAGGTGCTAGAAACTGCACCCCAGATCTGCAAGAGCAGCAAATGTTCTTAACCGTTGAGTCATCTATTCATCCCTAGTGTTTATCCTTTTTAAGGAGGGAGCATCTCAGCATGTAATCGAAAGTCTCTAAGGTTATCTCTGACTTTCTGTCTGTTTGACAATATGACCACTCACCCCTGTATGGATTCCCACTGTGAGAATTCCAACAAGTTGAATCAAAGAGGGGCCTTCACTATCAGTGATACTATGTTCTTTCAATGTGTATCATTCCAAAGTCTGACTAAACAAAACTTTTCCTTATCTTCCTATTTTGGATATTTCATTAGAGTTACAAAAAGCTGACTCAGGCAACCATCATACTTTATGGGCTGACTTTCACACTTACAATGTTTTGTCTCAATTGTAGAGCATTTGTATTTGGGAAATAAAGAGAGATATTGATTGACCTTTAGTGGAAAGCATATATAGTAAAACCCTTGTGAAGCCGTAAGACTATTATTGATCCCTTGGCAGATGAATCTTCCATATTGAGACTAAATTTGGGTATGTGAGAAAGGATGCATCATGAAGACCCCCAAACACTATTTATAAGACATCCATTCACAATTCTGAAAACAGCTCTAACTCCTTTGGATGGAAATGAAAGTCAACAGGGTTTAGGCTAACCTGGGCTAGGAGCTAGCTAGTAGACAAGGTATGTGTTGATGGGGAGGAAAGCAGTTTTCAAAGAGTAATGACTCTAATGATGGTTTTTGCTGGATCTATATTACAACAGAGCATTTTCCACAGAGATCCTGCTTCATCATAAATTTAGTTGAGCAGATATACTTGAGTGAACAGAGACATGACCCTACAGACAGCTTCTCGAATACTCTTATTAGAAACTGTTTTCAACGTGTTGTTTTTTTTTTAATAAATACCTACTTTGATGCTTATCAGGATTTCTTTTAATTTAACTTATATTTCCTCATTTGTTAAGAAAAAAGCAATCCAGAGGTAAATTCCACCTTTGAAAAAGGAGAATTATCACATGAGTCTCATGAGATAAAAATCCAGGCACAATGCAATTAATTGTTTGCTAGAGATACTATTAAAGCCAATATGTAGACAATGTCAGTTTCTGCACAACAAAGGAGAGAGGAAGAGGTTTTTTGAAATGCCTGGAAAGGCTACAGATCTTTATGATGTATGGCAGTATTCCTGTGTAAGATCAGCCTACAGTGGCAGCCTGGGGAAGACTGCCAGGATTGCTTCCTTGTTATGACTCAGAGTTTACTCCAACACAGCCCCTCTCTGCACATTCAGAGAAAATTGCAAGGACTAACCTGAAAAACAGCTGACTACAAGGCCAGCCTCAATGTCTATTCCCTTACAGAGGAAACAGATACCCAGAGGCCACCTGGTCTCGGGTTCCCAGACAGCAGTGGGAAATGCTACTTTCAGATTCCTCCAGGTGACTCTGACTCCTTAGTCTTTCAAACTACAAATGGACAGGATCAAGTACCCACATTGTCAGGGCCATATTTTAACCGAACCTCAACTGTCTTGCCTAGCATCTAAAGAAAAGGAGAGAGACACAGCAGCAGCTCAGGGGGAAATTGCTTCCTTTCCAAAGAACTCCTTGTTCCTATTTGCTCGTGAGTCTCAGAGCAGAGCATGCTATAAAATCGCCGTGGTTGTATAAACCTACCGGGGCAATTATGTTTCACCTTCTCTGAGGAGCACAGATTCCCCGTTTGCTGACACCTACTGTGAGAATGAACTGGCAACACATGCTCCACGGCAAATGTAAAATGCAGCTGAGTGAGGTTTACCCTGCAGCCATGGGTAAAAAATTACAAACAGCATCTGGATGATGTATTATCATTGTAAATGTTGCTTCCTGTGACTAAAATGCATGGCAACCCTCAGTACATGGGTAGAGCCTGGGTAAGCAGAGCCTTTTTATCTTTGACAGTGTTGCCCTGGTGTGCTAAAGACAGAGCTCTCCACCGAGATCTGGCTGCAGGCCTGGGCTTTTCTGCCATTTGGCTTTGGGATGAGTGAGTCTCAGGTTTTCCACGTGTCGAATGGACGTTTGGCAAAGTTGCTTTGTGCATTATTGGAATTAAGGACTTGGTGGAGTGCCTGATACTTATCAGCTCAATACATGATCACCTACTCTTTGTATTGTATAGTTAGATACCACATCTCAAATGCATTGTAACATTACACTGGCTGAAGTTCCATGGACCAAAAGGAATTTGTTAGAAACTCATTCTAGAAGCCTGTAATCATTATGTGTCCTGGACGATCAAGGGGCCTTTGAATACAAAGTCTGTGGCCCCCAGAAAGGAGCTCTTTCTAGAGAAAGAGCTAGCCTTTAACTCTACCTGATCCTTTGCGACTGGTCACTGCCTTTGGTCAACCCCATTTACCACTAGGAAAATTTAACTTCTTTAAATTGGGCTGAAATTTACTTCTTTGTGCCAGCTAGAATCACTTACGGGTTCTAGTTCAGTCTACTAAGTCACCCGAAGATAGTACCAATATACTTTATAACAGAAGGTGGAGGTAAGATGAAAAAGTCATTTATCTCAACTAGGTCACAATAGGCAGGGGCTCACAGGATTGGCCGTATCACTTGCCTTAGTTGATGTTTCTATTGCTGTGGTCAAACACTGTGGCCAAAAGAAACTTGCGGACCAAGGGGTTTATTTTAGCTTAAAACTCTCTTGTCATATTTCATCATTGTGGGAATTAAGGGTACAACTAGCCTTAATTGTGTAGGCAAAAACTGAAGCAGAGACCATGGAGGAAGGCTGTTTTCTGGCTTGCTCTTCATGGTTGTCTCAGCCTGCCCTCTTATAACACCCAGGACTGCCTGCCCAGGGATGTAACCACCCACAATGGGCTGGGCCCTTACACACCAACCACTAACTAACAAAATACATCACAGGCTTGTGTACGGGCTAATCTTCTGAAGGCATTTCCCAATTGTTATTCCTTCTCCTCAGATGAGTCTAGCCTGTGTCATGTTGACAAAACAAACAAGTATATCAGATTTCTCTCCTCTCGGGTAATGAGATTCTAAAGGCCAAGTGGGGAGAGGCTGAACTGAGTATTTATAAACGATGAGGGTGAACCACACTGCCATCTTTGGAGGGAGGGAGGAACATGCCACAATATCGTTCATGCAGGTAAAGAAATGAAAAGATGTAGGGTTAAAGGGGAGATAGCGCTTACATTACATAGCAGGCACTCATCCCTCGGCTCATCATCAGAGTCTGTTGCTAAGTGACTATGGGAAGAAGGGTGAGGACATACCATTTAGAAAGCTTCCTTGCCCATCAATGAGGCTCTGTGCAATAAAGATATGTCTAAGTTTAGTGATGTGGCTCAGTGTTAGAGTGCTTGACTTATAGTAATGATATTCATGATAGTTCCTTGAGGAATAATAAAATATAGACAAGAATAATGCCATTGGTCTCATTGGCGAATGAACTTGAAAACAAGAAACAAATATGAGCCTTGGAATGCTATTTCTGCTTTTAAAAGGTATAAACCCTAACATCAGCAAATTTCATCAGCAAGCTCAACACAGCCACTCACCAACTGGGTCTCTCAATGACCACAGCAAAAGTGAAAGTATCGAGAGAGATGAAGAAATGAAAGGGAAACCGTGAGAGACTGCGCACTCTTCCCACTTGACAGATGCTGAGCTTTACTACTGTATACGTAAAGATACTCTTCTCTTGGGAAGAGATAGTAAGAAGTGGCTGGGAAATCACCTTAGGTGTGAAGATGTGAGTCTTAGCTACCAGAAAAAACTCAGAGATTTTTCTCTTAGTCAATAAACGAAAAATTCAGTAAAGTATAGGCTAAATGTGCTAAGCGAGGGAGAAAAAAACACTTCATGTAGGCAAGCCATACTGTTGGGCTGGGGTTGCAAGTCTTCTAGAGAATCTGCTGAGTAGCCAGTGGAAACACAAATGCTCTCCTAAATGTAGGACAAGCCCCCAATGACAGAGAACAGATGTAGGATGGGAACGGTGATTTGGATGGAGGAAGGTAGAGAGGGTTGATGACAGGGTATTATTACAGAGCCCAGTGTCATTGAGTTCTTTATACAAGATAAAAGTTCTAGGGACCAACTTATATTTTCTAGTTCCTTTAGATGGCATTTGATCCAGTTCACCAAGGCATCCATTAGTCTGAAGAAGGCAAAAAGGGTTGTAATGGGGTGGATGTCCTTTCAGTACAAGCTCAAGCTCAGTCAGTTTCTAGCTTTCCAATGGCATTTGCTAACCGATTTTGGGATCTTCAGGGTGAGAGCTCCTCAGTCTCTCCACAGCTTAATCTCTCTCCAAAGGGGTTATTGGCCCATGGGCATTTCTCTATTATGCTACACACTCATACAAAGAGAAAGGTATCTCCAGACAGCTAATGGTCTCCAGGGGAAAGCTGGACCACTCTTTGAAGCCCTCTGCTGCCCTCCACTGGCCACACAGGATGGGCAGTTTGCTGTTCAGCTCTGGGCAAGTGCAGTGTAAAATAGATCACTCCAATCATCTCTCAGAAGGTTAGGCGAACTTTCACTCTGCCCTGAAAAGACGCTGACTATACTGGAACACAAGGACCTGATACATAGGTAAAGTTCTACTCTGAAGACTCTACTCAAAGTCATCTTGCACAGAAAGGATGTTCACCTTTCATTTCCTAAGTACATGCTGAATTTCATAGTCCCAGACATGGCATGATTGTAGAGGTAAAAGAACAAGGTCTCTCAGAAAAGCCTGCAGTACTCAGCCCTGAAATCATAGACAGACAAGTAACATTGTGGGAACAAGACATGTTGTAATGCTTTTAGGAACACACACACATGGGCGGGGGAGGGGAGGACAAGGGAGTATAAAGGGAAAGGAGGAAGGAGAAACTCTGAAGAGGTAACATGATGTAGGTACAGTGCTAACTTTAAAAAGTATTTCAAAGAAAACTTCCCAGTGCTCAATGCTCAGCCAAGGAATCCAACTCTAGTCTAGAAGAAAAGTAACATATTCTCTGAGTCCAAACTCAAGAATTTCCAGTGATAAACATCTCATGTAAATGTATACTTTATGTGTGATGCCCTTGTTTTGCAGGCATAAAAGTCTAAAACATAAACTTGCTGTCATTGTCTTTCATAATTGGAACAGAAAAGAGTTATTGAAGGAAGAGTTAAGAGCCAAGATGTGAGGCAGTAAGAACAAAAGACAATTATTTAGGACTGTGGGACTAAGGAAGAATAATCTATCTGACATGACACTTGTATGTTTAAAAAGGAGGAAGGAAGGAAGGAAGGAAGGAAGGAAGGAAGGAAGGAAGGAAGGAAGGAAGGAAGGAAAACAAGCAGGCAGGCTGGTGAGAATTTAATGGATCCCCAATTTCTATTAAGTTCGAATAGAACTCCTTTAGCAGAAACTCTAGCAAGATCTATGATTTTGTGTGTAATGTAGTGTATGCATATATGTATTCACAAGGCCATGTATTAGCTTGTGAAGGAGAGGGTCAATGTGGGTCTCCTCCTTGATCACCCTCTAACTTAATATCTGAGATAAGACTCTCCTCCCTGAATCTAGAGCTCACTGAATTGGCTAGACTAGCTGGCCAATGAGCCCCCAAATCTCTCCTGTGTCTACCTCACTTGGATTACACATGCAGACCACCACACTCAGCTCTTTGTGTAGGTGCTAGAGATCTAAACTCAAGTAAGGGAAGCACTTTACCAACTGGGCCAAGTCCTAAACCCTCGGCTTCACACACTTCATGGAACATCAGTAGCAACTTTTATTTCCTCTCTAATGTCTACTAGTGAAGCGGAATCTCAAAAGTATGTACCCAAAACCCAAAAAGAAAGTTCCAGGCATTTACTCCCTCATTCAAACACATATTGCTTCATTTCCTCCTTAGTTTCTCTCCCTCACTTGTTACATTTACTCTATTTTGTCTCAGCCACTTTTACTAGAAAGGCAAACTAGGTTCCTATTGTGTCCCTCTATTGTTCTTCCCTTCTCTAAACCTTGAATTTTAGAATCCAACCAGGTAACACCTAGGCCCTGTCTATGAAGTTTTGTTTACAATCCCTGAGGGTAATAGCCCACAGCAGTCACTGTTGGCCTTTATCACCTCCCTGTCTGCCTATATCCTAACACAGTAGTAATCAACCAAAGCTATCACAGCTATATTATATCTTAGGAAAATTCTCTGGACTAGCTGGAACCTTCTTTCAGCAGTTGGTTTTATTACTTTCACCCATGGGCCACCATATGGATTGTTCCTCCATGTACTTCCTATAATCATTGCTAGACTTGCAAATGTTGTCTTCATTGACAATCCTACTAAAGCAGCACTTAAAAACAGTTAACCTCCTAGCTGACGCCCCAACCTCCCTGATCCCAGCCCACAACTCCATGATCCCAACCCCCGTGGGAGAGAGAGCTCATTACCCAGACCTGTGGGCAATCCTGAGACTGCAGGGCAGGAGAGACCGCCACTTCTGCTCACCTTCGCCCATATCCCTGGCCAAAGAGGAAACTGTATAGGGCCTCTGGGAACAGGAAGATAGGGGCAAACAAGATACAGGAGCCCTGCAGTACAGACTGTGCCCTGATCTGAACGTACTGGTCAAAAAACTCCCTGTACCCAAATCCCATGGGAGGGAGAGCTAGACCTTCAGAGGGGCAGACATGCCTGGAAAACCAGAGGACACTACTCTCTGCCCACATTTCTGACTCCAGAGGAAAATGCCTAGCGCCATCAGGGCCCCCTGCGCAGAGGGACCCAGAAGTAGGGGCAGGCCCTTCTGGTTGCTGCCCTCACGGAGAGCTGAAACCCAGCCCCAAGGAGCAACTTCAGGCCTGAGACCAGAGGTAAGACCAACTTTACTGCTCCAAGTGGCCTGCCTGGTGGATTCAGGATACACGCACACAGGAACAGCTGAAAGCCAGTGGACAGGAATGACTACACGCCTGAAAGCACAACACTCTGTTCCCATAACTGGCTGAAAGAAAACAGGAAAACGGGTCTACAGCACTCCTGACACACAAGCCTAAAGGATGGTCAAGCCACTGTTAGAAATAGCAGAACAAGGTAACACCAGAGACAACCTGATGGCGAGAGGCAAGCGGAGGAACTCAAGCAACATAAACCAAGACTACATGGAATCATCAGAGCCCAATTCTTCGACCAAAGCAAACACTGAATATCCAAACACATCACAAAAGCAAGATCTATATTTAAAATCACATTTGATCATGATGATAAAGGACTTTAAGGAAGACATAAAGAAGTCCCTGAAAGAAATTCAGGAAAACACAAGTAAACAAGTAAAAGCCCTTAGAGAAGAAACACAAAAATCTCTGAAAGAATTACAGGAAAACTCAATCAAACAGGTGAAGGAATTGAAAATAAAAATAGAAACAATAAAGAAAGCACAAAGGGAGACAACCCTGAATACGGACAACCAAAGGAAGAGACAAGGAGCTGTAGATACAAGTATCACCAACAGAATACAAGAGATAGAAGGGAGAATGTCAGGAGCAGAAGATTCCATAGAGATCATTGACTCAACTGTCAAAGATAATGTAAAACGGAAAAAGCTACTAGCCCAAAACATACAAGAAATCCAGGACACAATGAGAAGATCAAACCTAAGGATAATAGGTATAGAAGAGAGTGAAGACTCCCAACTCAAAGGACCAGTAGATATCTTCAACAAAATCATAGAAGAAAACTTCCCTAACCTAAAGAGATGCCCATAAGCATACAAGAAGGCTACAGAACTCCAAATAGATTGGACCAGAAAAGAAACTCCTCCCGTCACATAATAGTCAAAACACCAAATGCACAAAACAAAGAAAGAATATTAAAAGCAGTAAGGGGAAAAGGTCAAGTAACATATAAAGGCAGACCTATCAGAATTACACAAGACTTCTCACCAGAGACTATGAAAGCCAGAAGATCCTGGACAGATGTCATACAGAACCTAAGAGAACACAAGTGCCAGCCCAGGTTACTGTATCCAGGAAAACTCTCAATTAACATAGATGGAAAACCAAGATATTCCATGACAAAACCAAATTTACACAATATCTTTCCACAAATCCAGCTCAACAAATGAAAATAGATGGAAAACTCCAACACAAGGAGGGAAACTATACCCTAGAAAAAGCAAGAAAATATCTTATTGCAATAAACCCAAAAGAAAACAGACACACAAACATAATTCCACCTCTAAAAACAAAAATAACAGGAAATAAAAATCACTAGTCCTTAATATCTTTTAACATCAATGCACTCATTTCTCCTGATAAAAAGTAATAAACTAAGAGCCTAGATACCTAAAGAGGACACAGCATTTTGCTGACTACAGGAAACACACCTCAGAGACAAAGACAGACACTACCTCAGAGTAAAAGGATGGAAAACAACTTTCCAAGCAAATAGTCTGAAGAACCAAGTTGGAGTAGCCATTCTAATATCGAATAAAATAAATTTTAAACCAAAAGTCATCAAAAAAGATAAGGAAGGACACTTTATATTCATCAAAGGAAAAATTCACCAAGATGAACTCTCAATCCTAAATATTTATGCTCCAATAAAGGGCACCTACATACATAAAAGAAACCTTACTAAAGCTCAAAACACACATTGCACCTCACACAATAATAGTGGGAGATTTCAACACCACACTCTCATCAATGAACAGAACATGGAAACAGAAATTAAACAGAGACATAGACAGAATAACAGAAGTTATGAACCAAATGGACTTAACAGATATTTATAGAACATTCTATCCTAAAACAAAAGGATATACCTTGTTCTCACCACCTCATTATACTTTCTCCAAAATTGACCATATAATTGGGCCCAAAACAGGCCTCCACAGATACAGAAATACAGAAATAATCCCATGTGTCCTATCAGACCACCAGGGGCTAAAGCTGGTCTTTAATAACAATAAGGAAATAATGCTCATATATACATGGAAGTTGAACAATGCTCTACTCAATGATAACCTGGTCAAGGAAGAAATAAAGAATGAAATTAAAGACTTCTTAGAACTTAATGAAAATGAAGATACCCAAATACTAATGGGACACAATGAAAGCTGTGCTAAGAGGAAAACTCATAGCTCTGAGTGTCTGCAGAAAGAAACAGGAGAAGGCCTATATCAGCAGCTTGACAGCACACCTAAAAGCTCTAGAACAAAAAGAAGCAAATACACCCAGGAGGAGTAGAAGGCAGGAAATAATCAAACTCAGAGCTGAAATCAACCAAATAGAAACAAAAAGGACTATTCAAAGAATCAACAGAACCAAAAGCTGGTTCTTTGAGAAAATCAATAAGATAGATAAACCCTTGGCCAGATTAATCAGAGGACACAGAGAGTGTGTCCAAATTAACAAAATCAGAAATGAAAAGGGAGACATAACAACAGAATCAGAGGAAATTCAAAAAATCATCAGATCCTACTACAAAAGCCTATATTCAACAAAACTCAAAAATCTAGAGGTAATGGACAATTTCCTAGACAGATACCAGGTACTGAAGTTAAATCAGGAACAGATAAACCATCTAAACAGCCCCATAACTCCTAAAGAAATAGAAGCAGTCATTAAAAGTCTCCCATCCAAAAAGAACACAGGTCCAGATGGGTTCAGTACAGAATTCTATCAGACCTTCATAGAAGACCTCATACCAATACTATCCAAACTATTCCAAAAAATTGAAACAGATGGAGCGCTGTTTCAATTCTTTTTTTTTCTTTCTTTCTTTTTTTTTTATTAACTTGAGTATTTCTTATATACATTTCGAGTGTTATTCCCTTTCCTGGTTCCCGGGCAAACATCCCCCTCCCCATCCTCCCCCCCTTGCCGCCCTCCCCCCACCAGTCTAGTTCACTGGGGGTTCAGTCTTAGCAGGACCCAGGGCTTCCCCTTCCACTGGTGCTCTTACTAGGATATTCAATGCTACCTATGAGGTCAGAGTCCAGGGTCAGTCCATGTATAGTCTTTAGGTAGTGGCTTAGTCCCTGGAAGCTCTGCTTGCTTGGCATTGTTGTACATATGGGGTCTCGAGCCCCTTCAAGCTCTTCCAGTTCTTTCTCTGATTCCTTCAACGGGGGTCCCATTCTCAATTCAGTGGTTTGCTGTTTCAATTCTTAAACAGTTCTTATTAAGTTCTTTAATAAGAACTTAAAGCCCCCAAAGAAAGAAATTGAAGAAGATCTCAGAAGGTGGAAAGATCTCCCGTGTTCATGGATTAATATAGAAAAATGGCCATTTTACCAAAAGCGATCTTACGATTCATTGCAATCCCCATTAAAATTACAATTCAATTCTTCATAGAGTTAGACAGAACAATTTGCAAATTCATCTGGAATAAGAAAAACCCCAGGATAGCTAAAACTATCCTCAACAATAAAAGGACTTCCAGGACAATCACTATCCCTGAACTCAAGCAGTATTACAGAGCAATAGTGATTAAAAACTGTATGGTATTGGTACAGAGACAGGCAGATGGACCAGTGGAATAGAATTGAAGACCCAGAAATGAACCCACACATCTATGTTCATGTGATTTTCTACAAAGGAGCCAAAACCATCCAATGAAAAAAAGATAGCATTTTCAGCAAATGGTGCTGATTCAACTGGAGGTCAGCATGTAGAAGAATGCAGATCGATCCATGCTTATCACCCTGTACAAAGCTTAAGTCCAAGTGGATCAAGGACCTCCACATCAAACCAGATACACTGAAACTAATCGAAGAAAAAGTGGGGAAGCATCTCGAACACATGGGCACTGGAGAAAATTTCCTGAACAAAACACCAATGGCTTATGCTCTAACATCAAGAATGGACAAATGGGATCTCATAAAGCTACAAAGTTTCTATAAGGCAAAGGACACTGTTGTTAGGACAAAATGGCAACCAACAGATTGGGAAAAGGTCTTTACCAATCCTACAACTGATAGAGGGCTTATATCCAAAATATACAAAGACCTCACGAGGTTAGACTGCAGGGAGACAAATAACCCTATTAAAAATGGGGTTCAGAGCGAAACAAAAAATTCACAGCTGAGGAATGTCGAATGGCTGAGAAGCACCTAAAGAAATGTTCAACATCTTTAGTCATAAGGGAAATGCAAATCAAAACAACCCTGAGATTCTACCTCACACCAGTCAGAACAGCTAAGATCAAAAACTCCAGCGACAGCAGATGCTGGTGAGGATGTGGAGAAAGAGGAACACTCCTCCATTCTTGGTGGGATTGCAGGCTGGTACAACCATTCTGGAAATCAGTCTGGAGGTTCCTCAGAAAATTGGACATTGCACTACCTGAGGACCCTCTCTTGGGCATATACACAAAAGATGCTCCAACAGATAACAAAGACACATGCTCCACTATGTTCATAGCAGCCTTATTTATAATAGCCAGAAGCTGGAAAGAACCCAGATTCTCTTCAACAGAGGAATGGATACAGACAATGTGGTACATCTACACAATGGAATATTACTCAGCTATCAAAAACAATGATTTCATGAAATTCACAGGCAAATGGATGGAACTAGAAAATATCATCCTGAGTGAGGTAACCCAGTCACAGAAAAACACACTTGGTATGCACTCATTGATAAGTGGCTATTAGCCTAAATGTTCAAATTACCCTAGATGCACAGAACACATGAAACTCAAGAAGGATGACCAAAATGCGAATGCTTCACTCCTTCTTTAAAAGGGGAACAAGAATACCCTTAGGAAGGGATAGGGAGGCAAAGTTTAGAACAGAGGCTGAAGGAACGCCCATTCAGAGCCTGCCCCACATGTGGCCCATACATATACAACCACCAAACTAGATAAGATAGATGAAGCAAAGAAGTGCAGGTTGACAGGAACCAGATGTAGCTCTCTCCTGAGAGACACAGCCAGAATACAGCAAATACATAGGCAAATGCTATCATTAAACCACTGAACTGAGAACGGGACCCCCTTTGAGGAATCAGATAAAGGACTGAAAAAGCTGAAGGGGCTTGAGACCCCATATGAACAACAATGCCAACCAACCAGAGCTTCCAGGGACTAAGCCACAACCCAAAGACTATACCTGGACTGACCCTGGTCTCCAACTGAATAGGTAGCAATGAATAGCCTAGTAAGGACACCAGTGGAAGGGGAAGCCCTTGGTTCTGCCAAGGCTGGACCCCCAGTGAACGGGATTCTTGGGGGGGAGGGCGGCAATGGTGGGGAGGATGGGGAGGGGAACACCCATATAAAAGGGAAGGGCGGAGAGGTTAGGGGGATGTTGGCCTGAAAACTGGGAAAGGGAATAACATTTGTAATGTAAATAAGAAATACCCAATTTAATAAAGATGGGGGAAAAAGGAAAAAAAACACAAAAAAGAAGATAATTGAAAAAAAAAACAGCTAGCCTCAGAATCAGGGAGCCCCGCCACTTTGAGAAGGAATCAGATTACACTGTAGTGGTTAGGAGACTACTGGTAGATCATTTCCCACAATGTGCCATGTTCTGTGTTATGTACTACATGTCACTGCATGCTTACAACTACCTTTTGATAGTTTAATTTAAGGTTTAAGTTGAAGGAGATTGAAGAATTTTCCTGAGATTTGCACTCATATCATATCAGAGCCTGCCATTGGAAACATGTATTTGCTGTCCACTGTTTTTAGTTTAGGGTCCAATTACTGAAATGAAACATTAGACCAAAAGCATTTTTTTGTGGGGGTGGTTTATTTTGCTTGTATTTCTATATCACAGCTCACTATTAAAAGCAGTCAGGGGAAGAACTGAAATGCAGCATGAACTTCAAGGTGGAGCTCATGGAGGAGAGCTTCTTACTGGCTTCCTGCTAATGGCTCTCTTAGCCTGCTTTCTTATGTAACCCAGGACCACCTGTTCAGGGTGGTGCCACCCATAATCGACTGGGTCCTCCCATATCAATTACTAATTCAGAAATGCTCTACAGGCTTGCCTTCAGCCTGGGGAATTTTCTCACTTGAGTTTTCCTCCTCTCTGATGACTATTTTGTGTCAGATTGACAGTAAACCTTGCCAGCACTTTAAAGATAGTATTATTCTATGTACTGTTCTCTCTGGATTTGGATTCGAGATGACACTAACTTCTGGCCACAGGGCCACTTTTTGATTTGTTATGACTTCAAGGGGAATAGTCCAAGGCTTGTGATTCTATAGGATCTCCTTTTATATTCTTTGGAAATGTTCAAGGGGCTTGAAAAGCATCTAAGAGCCACGGTTAAGTAGTGAGGATCATTTAGAACTCAGCACTAAGTGATCACCCTCACAGAGTGACTCACTATTCTTGTTGCTATTATTGTCGCTCCTGGCTGACCGTGAAAACAAAACAAAACAAAACAAAATCTATGAATAGAAAGAAAGCAAGAGATCCTTTTCATTAAGACAGGATGTTGCTAAGTGTACATTCTAGGTATAAGGCAAAAAGCGTAACACACATAAGCCATATGGTCTTCACACACATTTCACCAGCAGGTTGTAAGCAAATGTTGGTAAAAGGATCTATTATACAATATGGATTTCTCTGTCTCTCACATCTGTGGATTTTTTTTACTCTCAATTCCTTGTCCTTTCATATTCCCCAACAGGAGAAAACACATATCTTTTAATCTCAACTGGCAATTTGCACTTCCAAAAGTAAAATGTTCAAAAGCATTTATGTGCCCACATCTGTTGCATTCATCACCATAACCCTCATGTTTGGCCCCTGGTAGGCACTCGATAAATAATTGTGTAATTTAAATCAGGTGCCATTTCCACAATGATCACAGCCGCCCTCTTAGGCTAAATTTATGCAAGTTGGTGAAGCTCTGTGTGACTAAGCCTGTGAACACTGATAGATGTAAATTTAAGGCTGCCTCTTTCCCATTCTTTATCCCCCAGGAGTGAGCGGGCCTCTTGGTTGTGTGAGGCTTTGCTGTGGATATGGTGTTGTAAATGAAAGTCTTCCCTGCATTGCAGATTGGGCAGAATGTAGAGTCCAGCACAAGCAAGCTGGCTCCTGGGTGCAATGCTACAGCTACCTGGAGAGCCATCCCCAGCAGCTGCCCGGCTCAGCCTAGTTGGGGAATATAATGAACTACAAGAGTTTGCAACATAAAAGGAGACCCTCTCCACCACCTCTCAGAAGTACTGAGTAGTTAATCAAGGCAGACCATTTAAAACAACCCTCAGGTCCCCCTCCTGTGTTTATCAGCTTCTTCCTGCTGTGCTTTTCAGTGGATTCAGGAAAAAGAGTAACCCCTCGCTGGCCATTCAAGTCCTCATTAAATTGAGGCCAGCACAGTCAAGTTTAGCATGTACTTAGTCAGACATAGGCAGACCCTCATAGACTCCAATCCTGGAACCAGGTCAAGTTCACACTCCAGTTCCCACTGCTTCTGGCCTCCAGATCAACCTTTTTTCACCCTTAGACTGACCTGTTGCACACAGCTGACTCCCTCACCTTCCTGCTTCCTGATGGGGTTCTAGAAAGATATTGAAGGAAAAAGCAAGTGGGGCCTCCCTCTCCACAGGGTCACCTGAGTCAATCACAGTCCCTGGCCAAAGGTCTTCTGGCAGTGAGGCTTTCCACAGGGCCCTGTCTATTGACCACTGAATTTCAGACCTCCCTAGTTTAGTTACATCCAGGCCCGACTCTATGTTGGGTTGCTATCCTGGCCGAGCCACCATTTTCTGTATGTGATTTGGCAGATTAATATTTAACTTCTCTGCTTACTATGCTGGGAATGGTACCAGTACCCAAGTCACATGGGTGTTGCAAGAACAAAATAACACATTTATAGCAGTTAGAACAGGGCTCCATGAAATATTAATTACTGTTATTACAGAAGCTCGGCTTGGCAAGATTCCTGGTTTTAGCCTCAGATTTGACCTTAATCTCTCATTCCTACTCCTTTATAACAAAGCAAAATAACCATGCAGATACTTTTTTTTTAAAAAAAAATCATCCCTAATTTATCTTTAACCTATTACCTGAAACACACTCAGTTATTTTTTTTTTAGGGTCCTATAAAAAAATTGAACTGCTAAAGTGATCTTGTCCAACCCAAAGTCACAGGGAGTTCAGGTTCAAAGCCTGAAGTGAAGTCAGTCAGGGCCTCCAGGATTTTAATCTAGAGAAGTCCCCTTGGTTTCCATCTAGGGTGACAGCACTGATGGATTGGCAGTTGCTACCAGAACTCTGTGTTCAGAAATAATGAGGAAGGTGGAGTGCTGTGAACGATTAGCAGGGTCTGCCAAGAGTACATAGGTTGGAGTGATGACATCAGTGCCCTGGTTCTTTGTTTACTGGTCCACTTTACCTTCCCAGAGAATTAGAAGACTAATTCTTCAACAGACATTGATAAAGCAACTTTGTGAGCTTCACAGGAGAAGGTGGAACACACAGTGGGCCTTTGGACCTACTCTGTCTTTGTCCCTGGTATTTTATAATCTAGGCAGAGAGACAAAGAAGAGAGTGACACCCCTACTAACTCAATAGTAATGGAAAATGGGGAGAGTTTGCAGTTCCTTTTATTCACTGGCATTTTAACCAGCACTGAAGATTTGAAAAGAGCATATCCATGCTGGTATGGGAAAACTACTAAGCATGGGGAAAGATACCACTCAGAAAAAAAGGAGTTTCCTTAAGTTCCGTGGAAGGGAGTTGACTGCAAGCTCAGTGCCAGAATGGCATGTCAGATAAGCCCTGCAGGAGAGGATTGCTTGAGTGCTCAGAGATGTGCTGACAACATAGTTTATTTATTTATTTATGTATTTATTTATTTATTTATCTATGTATCTATTTATATTGTATATTTATTTACATTTCAAATGTTATTCTCTTTCCTGGTTTCCCATCCGGAAACCCCCCATTATACCCTCCCACCCTTGTCTCCATGAGGGTGCTCCCCTACCCACCTACCCACTCACTCCCTCCTACCTCCCTGCCCTGGCATTCCCCTACACTGGGGCATCTAGCTTTCACAGGACCAAGGAAGGGCCTTTCCTTCCATTGATGCCCTGAGATTTCACCTCACACCAGTCAGAATGACTAAGATCAAAACCTCAGGTGACATAGATGCTGGTGAGGATGTGGAGAAAGAAGAACACTCCTCCATTGTTGGTGGGATTGCAAGCTGGTACAATACACTCTGGAAATCAGTCTGGCAGTTCCTCAGAAACTTGGACATAGTACTACCTGAGGACCCAGCTATACCTCTCCTGGGTGTACACCCAAAGACGACGCTCCAACATATAACAAGGACACATGCTCTACTATGTTCATAAGAGCCTTATTTATAATAACCAGAAGCTGGAAAGAACTCAGTGGTACATCTACACAGTGGAGTACTACTAAGCTATTATAAACAATGACTTCATGAAATTCTTTGGCAAATGGATAGAACTAGAAAACATCCAGAGTGAGGTAACCCAATCGTAAAAGAACACACATGAAATTTACTCACTGATAAGTGGATATTAGCCCAAAAGCTTGGAATACCCAAGATACAATTTATAGACCACATGGAGCTCAAGAAGGAAAACAAAGACCAAGTGTGGATGCTTCAGTCTTTCTTAGAAGGGGGACAAAATACTCACAAGAAGAAATATGGAGACAAAGTGTGGAGCAGAGACTAAAGGAAAGGCCATGCAGAGACTGCCACACATGGGGATCCACCAAAACCCAGTCACTACTGGGGATGCCAAGAGGTACATGCTGACAGGAGCCTGATATAGCTGTCTCCTGAGAGGCTCTGCCAGAGCCTGACAGATACAGAGGTAGATGCTCACAGACAACCTTTGCACTGAGAACAGGGTCCCCAATGGAGGAGTTAGAAAAAGGACTGAAAGAGCTGAAGGGGGTTGCAACCCCATAGGAAGAAGAACAATATCAACCAACCAGACACTCAGAGTTTGCAGGGACTAAACCACTAACCAAAGATTATATATGGAATGACCCCATGGCTCCAGCCACATATGTAGCAGAAGATGGGCCTTAATATGCTTCTCTCCTCAGTGTGGAGTCAGACATATGGTCTCTCCCTTCTTGCTATCACCATTTTTGGACTCTGAGACCAATCATGCCTGTACTCAGAAATTAAGCACTCAATTCAATGTTCCAGGAACTGAATATCAAGTTTGTTTGATGAAATTTATGATGAGAGTGAATACTTTTAAGATTTCTGACATTTAATTCCAATAATGATCCAATAATTACTTTCCAATCCAGTTATAAATTAGGAATCCTGCTGCAAGTAGTACATTGATTTCTTAACCAGGTAGGTATTGTGATAGCTAATCTTGGTTTTCAACTAGACCATATCTGGAATCAATTAAAACCATAGAGCTGGGAACCCCTGTGAGGGATTCTCCTGACTGGAGCATTTGAAGTGTGAAGAAGCTCCCTAAATCTGGGCACATCTTTTGGTGGCAGCTTGCATATAACACCATGGAAGAAGGAAGTTTTCACTTTTTTCTTGCTTGCCCTCACTCTCTCTGGCAGGTTAATCTATTCTGCTGCTACGGAGTTTCTCTGCTGGCATTAAAACCCACTTCTTCAGGACTGCAAAATAAACTGAAGGCCAAGAGTGCTAGGAATCCTTCAGGTCTTCAGAACTTGATTGGCCCCAACTGATAAATCAATCTCTCTCTCTCTCTCTCTCTCTCTCTCTCTCTCTCTCTCTCTCCCCTTCTCTCTCTCTCCCCCCTCTCTCCCTCCCTCCCTCCCTTCCCTCCTCCTCCCTCTTCCTCTTCCGCATTCCCCCTCTGTGTGTGCGTGCGTGTGTGTGTGTGTGTGTGTGTGTGTGTGTGTGTGTGTGTGTGTGTGTGTGTGTGTGTGTGGTGCAAGAGATGGCAGATAAATAGACAGGTAGATAGAGATAGATAGTACGTAGATCTCATATCCTTGTACATGTTTATATGTGGGGGAACACACTGGTATGGTTATTGATGTGAGTAGAGGCCAGAAATGGATTTTGGATGCCTTTCTCTATCACTCTCCATCTTCTTTTGTGAGACAGCATCTCTCACTGTAACTGGAACTCACCAAATTGTCCAGACTGACTTGCCAGTTGAACTTATAGGGTCTTCCTATTTACCTCACCCCATCCACATTTCGGGGGTTATGTGTATGCTGTCTCTATGTTTGGCTCTGATGTGGGTTCTTGGTACGAAGCTCAGGTTCTTATGCTTGCAAGGCAAGCTCTGTGTCCCCTGAATTCTGTCTGCCCCACACCCCATACCCAGATCTTAATGCTCTCCCAGTTTTTCACTGGTGCATAATCTCAGATTGCTATCTGCTCTCCAGGACACCTCCATTGCTCCTTTTCTCATCTCTATGAAAATATCTCTATACTACTCTGTTGTCTGCCATGACATCGTCTTCCCGAATTCTCTCCAGAAAGATCTGTTTCCTGTTTATAGGTCTTCCTTTCTTCCATTGTCTCTGTGGCTAAACCTGCCAAGTCTTCCCTCCATTCCTGCTGGACACAGAACTTTTTTTTTTTAATCATTTAACCAACCAACCACCCAACCAACCACCCAACCAACCAAATAAGCAAGCAAACAAATACAAAGCAACAATAACAAATTATCAAGGGCATACATTTCTACAACAATATGATTTTTAAATGAACTTTTCCTTTTGATTTTTTCATCAATATTATGTGCATGATTTTTCTGGGGTTTTTTATAGCTAAAAAACAATACAAATCTTCAATCACAGCATAAAATAGAGTCTAATATTCTTTGCTTTTTCTTAACGTTACTACATTTTCCTCGAAGCAGATTCAATACTGTAATATTTAAGGAGTTGTAAAAATTCACATTACAAATGTAAATTGCAGTTTCATGGGTATATTTAAATTTTGATTTGTAAAAATCTTGAGATGAGACTTTCCTAGTTCATACTATGGGAGATACATTTCATGCAGAAAATTAAAAATATAAATTAAAATTGTATATCCCTTACTCTTAACACTCTCTTGTTTCTCTAGAGAGCAGTTCACAATGCATGAAGGTATGGATGTCTAGATCACCGATTCATACCTTAATGTTTGGTTTGGGTTTGTGTGAGTCACAGTCATCATGTTCATGCAGGAAGGTATGTTTGCAGTCTTCATGGTGAGGAAGGGTTAAAATATGCAGGGGTTCATGCCTTTGTTCAGGTTTCTCTTGCTATGATTAAAACACAATGGCCACAAACAACCTGGGGAAAAGGGATTTATTTCATCTCCCAACTTTGAGTGAATCATCCTGAGAAGTCAGGGCAGGAACTCAAGGCAGGGACCTGGAAACAGGAACTACAGAGACCACGGAGGAACATGACTTACTGGCTTGATCTTATTTATGGCTTTCTCTCAATACCTGCTTTCTTATAGTTTTCAAGACCACCAGCCTAAGGATGGCACCAACCATGATGAGCTTTGCCCACCCCACAAACCTCAAACAAGAAAACACAGCATAAACTTGCTACCGGGCCATTATGGCATGGACATGTTTATCAGTTGAAGTTCTCTCTTCACTGTAACTGGCTTGTATCAAGTTGACATAAAACTAGCCAGCATAGCTCAATGTGTGACTAGAATTCTGTTCATGGAGTTGCTGCCAATCTCTGTCATTTTGGTGCCTTTGTGAATTTCAGTATCTACAACTAAAATAAGAAGACAGCAATGGATAGTGCTTTACACTTGTAACAAGTGTCAACAAACAGCTACTTTGTTTAGGATGTCTGGTCTTCTACTGTAAAGAGAATCTCTTAAAAGCCTCACCTGTCAATAAAAAAGCCTATGGCCAATGGCTGAAGCAGGAAATAGGAGGTGGGACACTGGCAGGAAACAAGAGGATTCTGGGAAATAGGAGAGACACAGGGGTAGACACTGAGGAAGACAGGAAGGAAGATGTGGATCAGGACTGGAGGAGAAGTAATTAACCATGTGGAGACAGAGTACTTTAAACGAGTTAAATGAGTTACAAGCTAGTTGGGGGATGAGCCCAAAGCTTATGGCCTACACATTTAATAATAAATAGTTAGTCTCAGAGACTAATTTTATTTATTCATTTAATTTTATTTAATTCATTCCAGGAGCAAAGGCTGGGAAGGAAATATGGATTTTATTTTTACATTCTATAGTGAAAAGCTAAAACAAACAGACAAACAAACAAAAGAAAAACACAAAACAAAGCAAAAACTTGGAGAAAGCATACCCATCATTCAATCCCCAAACTATAAATAACCACACATCTGAGGCAGACATCGAGAAATGAGGTCAGTGTTGTCTCCCCCCACCCGGATGAATCACTGGGGACCTTTTCCTGTTGGTTTATTTCAACAATAAATGATACAAGGCCACCCAAGCCCCATCCCAACACTTGACAATGTAAAGATGAAGTCTTAACACACCTGCACAGATGTTCACAGCTAGACAGCTGCCAGCCCCACTTCCTATTTCAATTTGGAGGAGGGAAAGTGCACACTAAGCATTCCTCAAAGCTCCACTTCCTCCGAAGTGTGAAGCACCATATGGAAACTGTCAAGCTCAGCTCTACAGGGCTCAGAGTAAGTGAGGAGCCATGCACAGGTTCTGCTTACCATGAGACAACAATAAGATACAGGAGAGAAAGCTTCAATACAAAAGCCAGAAATTACTGAGCAGCACTGTTTGCATTTGAAGCTGTCAATCTAGGATATTTTTAGGTGTAAATAACACTCAAACTCTGAAAACCTAAAGTTGCTTATTAGAGTATAAACCCAATACTCAATGGATAAGGACTTCATACACGAACAATACCAACTAAACATTACTCATGAATGTGGATTTTTATTTCCTTCTCCATTCACTTTTTAATTTCTACATATACAGTAACCATTGCTTATGTATGGATACAGAAATAAATATGTATGTGTGTGGTTTATAAAACAATATGGAATATTGCATATACAATTCTACACTAGCAGAATCTGAAAAGTTGTGTCAAAGATACTCTTGTGTTCCCAAAGTAGTAGTACATGGGTTCCCCAAATTGCATTGTCTCTCTCACCTTCTCTCAAATCTGTGTGTGTGTGTGTGTGTGTGTGTAGGATGTGCATACACATAAATTGTGGATATGAAAGTCAGAAGAGGATGTTGGTATCTTCCTCAACTGTTCTTTACCTTATTTACTAAAGACAGAATTTATAACTAAACAAATAGTCACAATTTCTGCTAGACTGACTGGCTAGGAAGCTTCCACAATGTGCCTGACTTTATCCTCCAAGACTTGGGTTGCAGGCATGGAGGGCCAAGTTTTTATAAAGTGGGTACTAGGATTCTATTTCAGGAGCTCATGCCTGCACAGCCATATCACCTACTGAGACAACTCCTCAGTCTTAAATTGTATTGTCTTTAAATATGTTTATCAATTAGCAGGAATAACTGCTCATAATATATATATATATGTATATATATATAATTTGTTTAAGTAAAGCACATTTGGGGGTTGAATAGGAGGTTGTAAGAATGAAGTAAAGTATTTATTTTAAAATATTGGTATTTGAGGAATTGAATTCTACTCATTCTATGGAAAAGATGTTCTAATGTTTGTTGCACTCTGCCTTCCCAGTTCTCGGTGGTGGGTTGGGCTAATGGCTAGCTCAGATTGATACTGTTCCATTATGTCAAGCAGAGAGCAATTCAGTCATTGCTCTGTGGCCAGGGAGACTCAATAATGTGTTTTACAGGATACCAATATCATTATAGTTTCACCCCATGGTATGTGACATTTTCACAAAGCAACAGACCACAAGTGCTTTAGAATTTGTCTGTTTGACCAAAATGAATCAAATATTTACAAAACGCCTGGCCATAATCCCAACAAAATGTTTTCAAATCATAGAAAATGTTGCATTGTTTATCTCTGTTTAGGTATACAAGTGTGGGTACATCAGAAAAATACTTTCAAATACCTCACTAAAATATTTTTTATTAAAGTAGTTAATTGATAAATAGAGTGAATCAATTATATAGGGCTTTACTGCACACCTCAAAACTGTATTAAAATACTGAATTATGAAGCACAATTTCACCCAGAAATGTGGAATGGAGTACGGTAATTATGTTAAGAAGAGATTGATTATCTTAAGCAGAAATATATCTTTAGGTTTTAATTTTAAATAACATTACTTGTGTGTGTGTGTGTGTGTGTGTGTGTGTGTGTGTGTGTGTGTGTGTATGGGGCACCACCATGTGTGGAGGTCAGAGAACAATTTTCTGGAATTGGTTTGGTTTTCTCTTTCTACCATATAGATCCAAGCCATCTCAATAACCCAAACTAGTTTTTCTTTTAATATCAATAGATACTATATTTAAAATCAACAAATATAAATAAATACTGCTCTTTAGAGAGCAAATAGGAAACACAGATTTAAAAATAAACCCTCTTGTTAGATAATTTCGCACATGTACAAGTGCATTCAGGTTGTTATAATCACCCCTGCAACTCCCCCTCCCCCTTTTGCTATCCCATCCTTCCCCACTTGTGTCTTTCCACATTCACTATGTTCTTGTTGTTTTGAGAACCATGGAGTTTGGGATCCAACCATTTTCATCTGTGTGCCCATAAGTTTGGATCTATTTGCTAGATCCTGTTGGGTGTCTCAGTAAGAACACAACTAAAGAAAAGGAGGGCCCTTTTCCTCCTCCAGAATCCATCAGTTCACCGTCATCAGGGATGGGTAGGACCAATCACCAATTAACTTCTTCCTGCCTTGTTTTAATATATTTCATTCCAGATAATCAAGTCATAGGTCTTTAAGGGCCATCATCTAATAATTTATTAGGAATGTACTCTCACAAGATTATTTTAAATAGCAAACTATAATTCATTTGATCTATCTTCTGTGGTTGATCATTTGTACCACTCCTAATTCTTTAAAATTAATCGGGTATAATAGTAATTAATAATAAATTATAAAAATCTACTTTAAAAGCAAAGCTTGGTATGCATAGCTATCTTTACAAGATTATTTCTAAAACGTTGCATTAGATCAAAAGTTATGCAAATGCAAGAAATGACCCTGTGTTAAAACATTATAAATTACAGAAGCAACATAGGATCGTGTTTCTCTAAAAGAAAAAATCTGTTTCACCTTCTTCCCTCACTTCAAACTACAGCCTACCCTTCTGATGTAAACACTAGTAACAACTTCTCGTTTACTATTCCAGAAACTACTGAAGCATAGTAAGTCCTGAAAGCATCTTAGTGTCCCAGTGATTGTTGAGTATCTGTGTGTGATCTTTAATTATTTTAACAGCCTTATTAGATTTAATTATCTAGGCAGAACATAGGCAATGAAAGAGCCTACTCATGACGGAGAGGATGTATCCAATTTTTATCATTCCAACAGTGTAACAATCTAGCATGTGTATTTTGAAAATATTTTAGAATGTATAATTAGAGGAGGAATTTTCCAAGTAATGAGATAAAAGCCATTTAACTTTCTTAGCTATTGCCATATTGACTTCTAATAGTTGTTTACATTTTTAACAACCCTTAGTAAAGTGGACTTTTATACCAGGGTTCAGTCCTTGACAAGCTGAAAGCTAAGGAAACCCATTATTTTGTTATTTCCACCCTTAATTCTTTAATTTCGAATGAGATAAACTACTTATTTAACTATACCTCAAGTTTTTAAATCCAACCGAAGGCCAGGGAAAATTTTTGCCCTTCCTAGTTTCCAAGAAACTACTACATTTTTCTGAAATTTCTTGTGACTTACACCCTGCATTATCATATTACATTTTTCTCCTAGACATCATTTGAGTAAGACTTGCTTGTGTTATATATGTACAATGAACCAGACTTTTTACATGTGGTTCATGTACAATGAACCACAGCTGGGAGGACTGTGGAACATAATAGATACTTGTTAAACACCTCTTTCCTACCCTGAGGCAATCTGGTGTGTGTGTGCTCACTGATATCGGCCAAAAAGTCAAAGCAACTTTGAAAATAATGAAGCGCAAACTACTTACTGACAGATATCCTATGCAGCTACTTAATTTTGATTTTGTTTTTTAAAGTCTTTAAAACACAAGTTAATAACACTCCAAACCACATTTTAAGGGTAGGCCTGCATTCAAAGTTGATCCGTTCAGCTCTCTGACTTTGGGTGAATTGCTTTAAATTACAAATTACTGCTATCAGCTACAGAATGGGGACATGGTGACCCTAATTAAGGGTTTTAACTATGAAGATGAAAAGGCAAAGTGCCTGGAAAAATATATGGTTGCCAAACTATGATTGCTACACACCAACACACACACACACACACACACACACACACACACACACACACACACACTTGCCAAATAAAAAAGTAAAAACTTTCTGAGGCATGGCTGGCCTTTAAGTTTATCTCATATAAAACAGATTTCTACAGAGGTAGATAGCTCAAATCTCATTCAGAATTTCTTCAGAAACAGTAAAAAGTGATTAGGGTTAAAACCTAATTTTTATTCTTTCCCTTGTCTGCCCTTTAATCCACCTGGTCTCATTAGACTGCTGGCAATGGAGACAAAGATGGCTTTGCATTGCAAAACAGTCATGACATCCCCAGAGGTAAGAGCCTTTACCTTCTCACTTCTCACGAATTCTTTGACTCAGACCTGCTTTCCATTCAGCGGCCTTATATTTAATGAGGGTCCATATTAATAACTCACTTTTGGTCAATTTCCTGTTTCAAGATACTGAACACATGAGAAGTCTCATACACATGTGGCTCTTGAAAAAGGTGCAAGGAGTCTCTCTGACCAGGTCCGAAAAAAGCGAGAGAAATCAGCCCAAACTTGTAACTTCCCCTTCATTTTTACTGCAATGCACTGAAGAAGAAAATAATCATCAGCTCCGGCAACTGAATGTAGGAAACTATTTATTGTGAGTCGTTAGAGGAAGGCTCCATTTGATTCCCTGCTGCAAGGCTCCCTTCTTCCCTCCAGGAGAGAAGCACCTTGCTAGTGAGCTATAATTTTTAGTGCATTTGCATTTTATGTTGGGTAATATTTTCATTGGTATTATTTTCTCTTGATTGTACAAGGTACTCCAGAAATGAGAAAACAAAACCCCTTTCCCAGTCAGTTCGTAGATCATAAATACCTAGCAAATAGCTCATTACAGAATCACAGGGGAAAAGAGAAAGAAAGAAACAGACACAAAGGATGCTGGGCAGGGAGAGAACGCAGAGACAATTTAATTCAATGTCGTTTCTTACCATAATTTTCATGCGGTCTGGACTTGTGTAACTGAGTCAGTTGGCGAGTTTTACTGGGTATTCTGTCCTGGGCATTGTAAACATTTCTCATGCCACATGCAGCATCAGCCTGTTTCCTAGCAAAGTAAGGCTTAGAGCAATTATTTAACATTCCCAAGGTCAAATCACCAGTTAGTGAGACCATGGGGATTTTAACCTAGGGCTAAGCCAGAGCCCACAGACACAGCAAGCATTCCAACAAGGACAGGCCTCGGCCCCTCAAGCAACAGCTGAAGAGATGAACAAAAAGCTTCTGCCTTTCCCCTGGCAACCCTGACGTTTTTACTTTTCATATTTTCTAGTTTTTAACTAGCAATTCAGCTTAATGGACCAGGGCCACCAACTGGTAGTGCGGACTGGTCGGACCACAGAACTCTGTGACTCCAACTGGTTCCTCTGGATCAATTTAAAGGACTCAAAGTCATTTAAACTAAATGGCCTTTCCCCACTGGTAAAGTGACCCACTATTTCAGGAGAGGCACACACCTAGGTAACTCCTATCTTCTCCATATCTCTCCCTCATTTCTCTTGGCTGAGTTTCTTCTTTTGTTCAACCTTTAAACTGTGTTCTGATTCGACAACTTCAATCTCACTACTCTTGTCTGAGCAGCAAGTACCAGCCCATGTAATGAGCTAGCAACTAATTAATAGTTATTACTTACCTATCAATTAGCAAAATCTAGTGTTCCTCCTTTCATCTTTAACACGAACTTTCTTCCACATTTTAGACTCAAGAAGTCTCATAGACTTTTACCTCCTCCCCGAAAAGCTTCTCAGTCTCCTCCCAGTTTCCATAGCTCCATCACCTGAGGTGCGGGCCTGTGGCAGTGGATTTCCGGTGCAATTCCAGTCTATCTTCTCCTCAGCCTTCAGAATGATATTTCTAAGTATAAACCAATTACATTCCTTCCCTATTTAAAATCTCTTGTGCATTGTGATTCTAAGAAAGAAATGGAGAATAGAACCCCCTCCCACAGTTGTCTCTCTCCATGACCTGACTCTTCATGAACACTCTAGCTTCTGTCTCTTGCTCCAATCTGATATATTCCATTCTTGACATCCCCAGCTACATGGAGTTTCCCAACATTGCCAAGCCAGCTTATGTGTTAAACTTTGCCTGTGCTAGTTTCCCTTAAAAAATACTTCTCCCACACACCTCTTCCTGTCATACTGCAAAATGCTTCATCAGCTTTTAAAACACGTGTCACCCTTCCCTCCAAATACACACACATACGTACACACCCTACTCTGGGTTGTTTATGTTTCAATAGCTGTAATTGTCAATATACCTCTGTTTGGGGGCACTAATGTTTATAATTTTCACAATGTATGGGGCTTATTCATACACATATATATGCCTGTTTTCAGACAGAGAGCAAATGCTGTTAAGTATAAAATACGTAACTGTTTCTAAAGATTGAATGTGCTCAGACGATACTAATGCTCATTTGTTCCACACAACTTCGCAAGCTCTTCCATCTGTATTCTGCATGATATCCTTTAAATGATACGTGTGTCTGTAACATGTGCTTATGTAGATGACACGATGCTTGTTGAGATGAGACACATGACCCTTAAACGTCGCAACAACTCCCTTAAATCTGATTTGTGCTCATTTAAATGTTTATCAGCTCACTCAGACAACACATGGAGGAGTGACACTTCCTTTTAGGAACTGTTCTTAGAATGTCCTTGAAACAACAGCAGAAGCCTTACCTGCAAGCGTGTTAGAAATCTCACTTAAGATCCCTGATGTACTGAGTAAGAAACTCTGGCGGAGCATGATGCCATGACTCTATGGTTTAACAAGTCCTAGATATCCTAGATATATGTCTGATAGGAGCTCAAGCTTAAGTCTGTCTCCTGTACATGTTATGTACCCTCATTCAGAGGCTCTCTCTCTCCTACGATGTCATTACTCATATAGGTGATATACACATGGAATCACTGATTCCATTGTAAACTTGATATGATCTAGAATCACCAGGTGAGGGAGTCTCTGTGAATCTATATCCATTTAGCATAGATAGATAGATAGATAGATAGATAGATAGATAGATAGATAGATAGATAGATAGATATAGATAACACACACACATACACTTCAATTTAAAGTGGGAATGCTTGCTCACTATGGGTGGCGCCATCCCATAAACAGTGGGTCCTGAACCTTCTAACAGTAGAGAAAGTGAGCTGAAAGTAAGCAAGCATGTGTGCACTGCTCTCTGTTCCAGATTTTGGATGTGACATGTAAAACTCTCTCAACTCTCTGCCATAGGGCCTTACTTGATATCATTGACAATAACATGGGACCACGGGACTGTTGAGATAGCTCAGTGGTTAAAAGAACTGGTTGCTCTCCCAAAGGACCCAAGTTCAACATCAAGTTCACATGGTAGCTCACAGTATCCTGTAAATCCAGTTCCAGGGGATCCAATAATCTCACACAGACATACACGTAGCTAAAACACCATATAAAATGAAAATGAAAATAAAATCACATGGAACTGTGTACTGAGATGAACTCTCTATATGAGTTGCTCTTGTTGTTTAATCAAAGCAACAGGAAAAATTAAGCTGACATATTCGTTCTACATTAGCTTTTTAAAAGTCATATTCACTAAGAGGGCAAAGGGTTCCATTCTGCACGAATAAACAGCACATGTGCTCACTCAGATGTAATACCCAAGACATACCAAACCCTACTGGAAAACATGCATGCCTGTAGAAATAATGCTAATATTCACTGTGCTGCTAACACAGCACATACTTCATTTGCTTACTTGTTCAGACGGTTTCACAGGATACATATGTACATAGAAATATTTTACTACAGCATCTGTCTCTATGTACCAAATCAGATCAAACTTCTTCATGCACACGGGATTATTAAGTTGTATACTTGCTTATTCACATACCAACTTCTAGATGTAGCATGCATTGCTATTCAACTCAGAGAACAGGCTATTGAATAATATTGCTCTGGGCATTCCCCCACATTGATTATGATATTGTTCTTCAGAAAGCTAGCTTAGTCCTCTCTGGCACCCAGCCTCTCTCCTGATGCTGGAAACATGCCACTTCCTTCACAGAATATGCTAGCCCATTTGCTGCCTTATTGCTTGTTGTGACATCTAGGTTAGCTCAAATACTTAAGTATTTGAGTATAGCAGTGTTCTCACAGAATTTATACCAGTTGTCCATATTCTAATGCTATCATCTATTGTAACTGTTCAAGCATTGGCCTTGCTCTGAGCTTAAGAAATGATTTTTAGTGCACCTATCATCTTTGCATCCGTCATAAGACTGCTAAGCATTCCATGTCCATTCATTTTAGGAAAGATTTTGATTGGTCCTACTTCATAACTCTACAATTGTCTTGACTACAGTCAATAAAAAGACAGCTGTAGTAATACTTGTAGCATCAAAAGCAAAAAATAAAATATCGATTAAGTACTTATTGTGAACTCAAATTCCTTTTGACCCAGAAATTCTTCTCTTCTCATCTAAAGAGTTTTCTTCTCTAACTTGGAGAGGGAGAGAGAGAGAGAGAGAGAGAGAGAGAGAGAGAGAGAGAGAGAGAGAGGGCGCTTGGTACTGGGAATCATACTGATACCAACTCAACTGACACACAACTTGTTTCCACCACTGACCGACCCTGTGGACTTGAGAATATTATTTAGTATTTCAGAGGTAGTCCTCATCTGCAGATGATACAGGTTTTCAATGTAGGCTATACAGTATGCATTTGTATTGTGCTGGCTGGTTTTGTGTGTCAATTTGACACAAGCTGAAGTTATTACAGAGAAAGGAGCCTCCTTTGAGGAAATGCCTCATGAGACCCAGCTGTAAGGCATTTTCTCAATTAGTGATCAAAGAGGGAGGGCTCAGTCCAATGTGGGTGGTATCATCTCTGGGCTGGTGGTTCTGGGTTCCATAAGAAAGCAAACTGAGCAAGCCAGGGGAAGCAAAGCAGTAAGTAACATCCCTCCATGGCCTCTGCATCAGCTCCTGCTTCCTGACCTGCTTGAGTTCCAGTCCTGACTTCCTTTGGTGATGAACAGCAGCATGAAAGTGTAAGCTGAATAAACCCTTTCCTTCCCAACCTGCTTCTTGGTCATGATGTTTTGTGCAGGAATAGAAACCCTGACTAGGACACGTAGTAAGGTTAGCTTTTTAAAAAAGATTGTAAGTCAAATAGGTGCATGAATTATGCTTACTCACAAAGAAACTATCATGTCAATGCCAGAGGTCATGACTTTCCCAATCAAATCCACATACCCAGAAAACCTTATTATCATCTCAGGAGACATCTGAATATGGGGCTTCAGAGGGCGTACGTGGGACAGTGGTTCAAAATCTACCATTCAAGCAAATAATAAGTATTCAGTTCTAATGATTCTATCTCTAGGTACTGGGGAGCCCCTGGAAGTAGCATAGAGGCAGTGGGACGTCCCAGTTAGCCCAGCTATTGCTAAACGAAAATCTCAGAAAAGAAATGAAGTCAGACGTCCCATCCTATCAATTGAAGCTCTTGATAAAAGAGGAGATAATTGATCCTGAAAAACTGAGCATAAGATAACAATCACAGGATAGATAATTGCAAGGTTTGTGGAAAGGATAAAGAGCTACACAAACACGGACTACTGGATCATTCTTGAGATACTGTGCTCAGAGTCAGACTAGCTACAGGTTCACTCACAACAAGACTGGTGCCTTAAAAGCTCGATGCTACCACTCACTAGGAAAGCGGTTAGGGCTCTCTTATGTTGACCTGAGGACTAAGAGAGACTGAAGACTATTGGGAGGCCTTTAGTGGGGTGAAGTTAGAAAAATAGAAATGGGGGTGTAATTTGGTGAGAGAGAGAGAGGCCTGTAGAGTAGCAATTCAGGGCCTATGGGACAAAATGGTTTCCTGGATGTACATAGTTACTCTTAAAAGAGATAGCACACATGGATTAATTAGAACAGACCTTGACCTAGGCTCCATAATTTTTTATCTAATGTACCTTTCTAAAATATAAAGCCATAAGGGAAAGATTGGCCAATTCTGGATGGGTTCGGTGCAGTGGTTGAATCTCAGAAAAATGGTGTGTATAAATGTTTATTTATAAACACTTGAGTATTTGGGAGAAGGGTGGGTAGTTGGTGAACACCAGTGAATACAAAAGCATACCTTTGGAGAATGAACGGGGCAGAAGTATCACAGGAAACACAGACTACATAAGAAAGCAGGAACCAAATCAACTATCTTGGTTAGACTCAAGACTGCAGGTAACAGTGAGCCAATGGAGGTCATTAAACAGGCTGTGGCCTGAGTTAGTCTGTAATCTAGAATGTAATGGATACTCTTAGTTGGGAGTCTGGGCAGGAGGAAAAGAGTTGGCTGGGTCATTCTGTTGCCATTTACCCGAAAGATGACAATCTAGATAAAAGAGAGCAGGAAGGATGCAGATTCGATTTACTATGTAGAGATGACAGGATTTGGTGGTGACATGGACAAAATGTTGGGTGAGAGTGACTGAGGTGAACCGTATCATACTTCCAGAAAAATTCCAAGTTCGGTTTTTCTGTCTGTGTGGGAGAAGAGGGATACTCGTGCACATGTGTTTGGAGGCAAGAGGTCATCCTTAGGTGTCAATCTTTAGATGCTATCCACTTTCAGAAACGGTTTATCACTGTCCTGAGACTCACTGATTTGGCTACTTTGGCTGGCTAGCAAGCCCCAGGGATCTGTGTATGTTTACCTCCTCTGCTCTGGGGTTATAAACACCTTCCAGCATATCCAGCTTTTTTCCACACTATTTATTATTCGCTTTATATCCCAATCGAAGTCCCCATCCCAGTACCCCTCCAAATCAAATGACCCTTTCCCTTTCCCTTTCCCATCCCCATCACTTCTGAGACGGATACGTGGGTACCAACCCACTCTGGCACCTCAAGTCACTACAGGACTAGGCACACCCTCTCCCACTGAGGCTAGATAAGACAGTCCAGTTAGGAGAACAGATCCACAGGCAGGCAGCAGAGTCAGGGTAAGTCCTTGTTCCATTTGTTGGGGGAATTCACGAAGACCAAACTGTACATCTGCTACATATGTGTAGGGGGTCGGTTTCTGGGAGCTCCCAAGGTTAGTTGACTCTGTTGGACTTCTTTGGAGTCCCTAATTCCTGCTGGTTCCTCAATCTTTTTCCCTAACTCTTCTACAAGACTTTGAGAGCTCTATCTAATGTTTGGCTGTGGGTCTCTGCATCTTTTTCGTCAGCTGCTGGGTGGAGCCTATCAGAGGACAGTAATGCTAGGCTCCTGTCTGTAAGCATAACAGAGTATCATTAATAGTGTCAACGGTTGGTTCTTGCCCATGGGATGGGTCTCATGTTGGTCCAGTTGTTGGTTGGACATTCCTTCAGTCTCTGTTCCATGCACTTTTTGTAGGCAGGACAAATTTTAGGTTGAAGCTTTTGTGGGTGGTTTGGTGTCCTTACCTCTCCACTGGGAGTCCTACCTGGCTTCATGATGTGATATGCCCAGCTTTTAACATGGGCACTGGGGATTTAACCCAGGCCCAGGAAAGCTCAGTAAACATACTGTCAACTGACCCATCTTCCCTGCTCTACATAAAACTCGAATTTTAAGTGAGCTGTTAGATCTAGGAACAGAATAGGCCTGGGAACAGAAATAACAGTTCTGCTGAGGAAGCAGAGAAGAAACAGCAGGAAGGACTTACAGCCTCCTAGTCAGTTGTCTGTGCCAGAGCCTTGACTGCCCCTTCTTCGATGATAAAGCACTGTGGATAATCTAGTGAGAAGTGATTCACTGGCTTCACTTCATTCAAGCAATGAAGATGAAGCAGCTGCCGTGGAAATGCACATAGATGTCAGCTGAGTTGATGAATAGCAATTCTAAAGCTAAAGCACATAGACCTGGGGTCAAGTGCAAAATTGGTTGGTGGTGATGGAATGTTTGCCAGTTGCATCGGAAGAGACAGGAAGCTAATTACTGCCTTATGAGTGGGCAGAGGGCTGACATTCTAAAATTTCAAAGCCCCTTTACAGATGCTACAAACAAAATATTCAGTGAAAAATGTCAGGGCTACATATTAAGTGACCAGTCAATTGGACAAATAAATGAATGAAGAGACCTATCTGAAATATTAGATTTAGGTTTCAAGATTCCTCTGTGATTACATTACTGTTCACGTTTCCACATGGGCATGGCGATGGCATATTAATAACTGCTGTGTTGATTAATGGATCACTGTTAATTTGGCAGGATGTTTTAGACAGTGCCAGGCTTCCCTACTTATTGCAATCCTGTTCAACATTTCTGTCTGTAATCTGAATGGAAGCACAGTTGTAATCCTCACCAAATAGAAACTCATTCAGAACTGATGGCTTCCCTCCCTCCTTCCTTCTTTGTCCTTTGTGATCACAGGGGTCTTAAAGATCTGGCTTTTATGAAGAAAGTGGAAATCATAGGCCATCTAGTTACCTCACAGCCTTTGAAAATTAAATAGAAGGACAGAGAAGAAGGCAGGGGAAGGGAAGGGGGACAAGATTGAGGGGAAAAGAAGCAAAGCAGAGGAAGGATGGAAACAAAAGTGGGGAAGAGAGTGGAGAACAAAGACAAAAGAAGAAAATAGGAGGGAAAGGAGACAAGGGAGGAATAGGAGGAGTAGGGAAAGAAGAGAAGGGAGGAGGAGGGAGCATCTTGGGAGAGATGGGAACAGACTGAATACAATCAGAATGGCAATGGATAAAGGGGAAGAAGACTTGAAAAGACAACTCCATGAGGAAACAGACCCAATAACAGTCACGATTATAAAAACTCATGGAAAACAAGAATAAACGCCAGCCTCTAGTGCTACAGAAGACCAAAATGGGAAAAGGGAAGAAATCATATGACAACAGCTGCTCATTTGGTAAACAATCAAAACTACTGGCATTAACGGATATGTTGAGAGCTGTCAGTGACTAAAGTGTTGTTAGAAAGTTATCCAACTTAAATCTGAAAAGTCTCCCCCAGGCTCACATGTTGAATGAATGCTTTTTTTTTTCTGGCTTTTTTTTTCTATTAAGGGAAGCTGGTGAGATATAGAATGAGGGTATAGCTGGCAGAGATCACTAACAGCAAGTCTTTGAAAGTGATACTCTATCTCTATTATAGTTAGGGTTTCTATTGAAACTCTAGGAAAGACATGACCCTCGAAACTTTTATAAAGGAAACTTTTCATTGGGACTGACTGACGGTTCAGAGGTTTAGTCTATTATTGTTTTTTCTTTTTTCTTTTTTTCGGAGCTGGGGACCGAACCCAGGGCCTTGTGCTCGCTAGGCAAGCGCTCTACTGCTGAGCTAAATCCCCAACCCACTAGTCTATTATTGTTAATAGACTTGAAAAGACAACTCCATGAGGAAACAGACCCAATAACAGTCACGATTATAAAAACTCATGGAAAACAAGAATAAACGCCAGCCTCTAGTGCTACAGAAGACCAAAATGGGAAAAGGGAAGAAATCATATGACAACAGCTGCTCATTTGGTAAACAATCAAAACTACTGGCATTAACGGATATGTTGAGAGCTGTCAGTGACTAAAGTTATTATTGTTATTGTTAAGGTAAGAAACAAAGTGGCACTCAGGCAGTCATGGTACTGCTGGAGAGGTAGATGTGAGTTCTAGGTCCTGATCTGCAGGCAGCAGAAAGATACCTAGCTTGAGGACATTTGAGACTCAAAGCCCTCCTCCACCAGAGACACACTTCCTCAACAAGGTCATGCCTACTGAGAAAATGTCATACTTCCTAATAATGCCACATCCTATGGGCCAAGCATTCAAACCGTTGAATCTATGGAGGCCATTACTATGGAAAGCACCACAGTTTCTATTCCCCATTACACGGAGATGCTCAGGCTTTCCCAATCTTCCATGTTGTGAAAAAATGACCCCAATGCTTTTCCAACCATGAACCGAGCTATTCTGATGCATCTTCTCTGATAATGGACTGCAACCATGAGCCCAAATAAATCTTACCTCTTTTAAGGGTTTCCTTTTTCCTGCTACATATTTTGTCACAGCAACAGAAAAGTAATCAATACACTAGCAGAGCCTTGGGACTGTAGCACTAACTCAAACCCAGCATGGAAACTGACCCAGATAGGAGACATAAAGTCATCATGTCCATAGAAGGTTGAAGGTCAAAGTCAAAAGACTTCCCTAAAGGAATGAGCCTTGGGCTGAGATCTGTAGGATGAGTATAGGCATAGGAACCCATTTCATTAAGGAAAAAGAGAAGTGGGAGACCTGGAAGGGGGGAAGGAGAGAGAGAGAGAGAGAGAGAGAGAGAGAGAGAGAGAGAGAGATTGATTGATTTGACATGAGGGAACACAGGAGGTCTTTGGCTATATAATAAGGCCACTCAGTGTACTTTGGGCACAGAGAAGACAGATGAGGCTCCAGTGGCAGGCAGAGCCACACCAAGCATTTGTCATTTCCCTCGATGACAGATTCTAAACTATCCTTCTTTGTTCCCCTTGTCCACCAGTCTGTACTGAGAAGTTACTTTGTCAGTTACCACCTAGGGACTAAAACTACAGCAGGGGTTATACCAGGGAGGGTGAACAAGATAGATACAACTCCCTTCTGTTCTTTGTAGAACGTGGAGTCAAAAACAGAGAGCAGAAGACTACAACGAAATCATGGAGCCGATATAGGAAAGTGCTGATTTAAGGAGGCAAGGGAATGCAGCATATTCTAAAAGATGTTGAAAGACGGAAGTCAGCTGAGACATCTTAAAGGAGATGACATTTACATTGAGACTTAAATGGACAGCAGACCATAGCAAGGTAAAGAGAAAAATAAAGGAAATGTTAGTGTGGAAGGGTAGGTCTTCTGACACAGAGGTGAGAGAAGGGGACACATTACAGTGGATGAAGATAGTTTAGAAGAAGCTGAAGTACAAGGAGATATACTGAGAGAAGAAGCTGGGAATGTGGGTTATAGATATCCTTCATGAGAGGCCAGTACTCCTTGTTAAGGACAGTCCAACTCTTGAGGGGAAGTGGCACAACAGCATGTATTCAAAAGGGAAAGCCACAGCTGAGAGTTCATTTGGGAGAATAATGCACAAAAGAACTGGTAACACTTGAATCATATTCTGAATATCAGAGGAAGGATGAAGTGGGGTTGAGACATATTTTGGGGATAGGATCCAATAGACCAAGCAACTGATAGCTAAGAAATCTGGACAGAGATATAGAGGGGAGACAATGTGAAGAGACACGGGCAGATGAAGGTTAAAGGGAAGCTGCTAAAGTCAGGAGTATGTGGGGCTGCCACAACTGAAGAACCAGAGAAAGATGTTTCCTTTAAGGATTTTGGAGTGAGTGTGGTCCAGACAACACCTTGTTTCTCAACTATTACCTCTAGAATTAAGGAAAAATAAGACTATGTTATTCTCAACTACCCAGTGTACGGTAATATCTGCAACTAAGGTATCTCGATTTCATCTGCTTAGAACATCTTAGAAACATGTATAAGATAATTTTGAAATAGTAATTTGACTCTATTTATCATAACATTTATACCCATAAACTAATGAGATAAACAGGGAGGTTTTCTGTCATAGACTCATAATGATGGCAAAATAGAAACAATGGAAAGTAAGTTATTTCATTAACTTACAAGTTCATACACTAAAAGCAAACACCTTACTATATGTCAAGTACTATCAAATTAGTAACATGAAAATTTTTTCATCCTATATTTTATGTGGAAATGTTATATTTGGCCCAATATTATTTTAATTTTTTAATCTTGTCTTTTACTTTCTCAGTGTTCTTGGACAATTCCTTTAACTTTTAAGATACTACTTCATCTGTAAAATGGGTAGAAGTCTCTTATTTGGTTGCTAAGAGGATTAGGCTAGATAATGAGCATTATCAAGATTAGCACAGTGCCTGGTAGACACTAAGTAGTCAACATGAGGTGTTCCCAGCACTATGCCTATCTCCTATAATTAGTTTCTGAGGAATCAAAAATTCATGCCAGATTATAGGAAGGATTGGTCTCTGGAAGTTTCCAATACTCTCGATTTGGATTTGCTCTAGGTGTCAAAATATTTGTTTCATTAGCTGAGTCCTAACCCTCAGAGAGCACTAATCTAACTTGGCAAATCTGAGCAGCTCTTTGTCTTGGTTCTAGGATTTCCTGTGAAAAGTTGTAATTTTAGTATAAAGAGAATTTCTAGAGAAAAGAAAACTAAAAGGCTAAGCAGGTTAAACATGTTTGATTACCATAAGGTAAATGACAGCCAGAATATTGCCAACCACTTTCCATTGTAACCCTTACTGTAATTTTCTCAAGGTATTTTGCAGAATGGAAGCAATGGGAAGAAAATAGTCTTTTTACTCGTAGGGAGCTCAGCAACGGGAAGTTGTGTTGCTGGTTACTTAAGGTGACCAGATATGGTCATCACAAAAATCAGCAGTTGCTCAAAATTACGGAATAAAATACTGTGCTTCTGAAGGAAAGGGAAAGGAAATGAGCTGTACATTTGAGTCATTTTCCACATTTATTCTCCCCATGGAACTAATTCACTTGCCTGCCATATTGTCCTATGTAACTTCTATAAGTGAGGACCTGACATTTACTAGAAAATATATTTGTATTAAAATCCATCTTTTTTATTATTGTTAGCATTTATATGTCTTATTCTATATTTAATGAGTATAGCTCAGTGTGTGTGTGTATAGATAGATAGATAGATAGATAGATAGATAGATAGATAGATAGAGATATATATACACATAGACAAATTATTGCCATAGTCAAGTCAATGCATATTATCATCTCACACAGCTGGAAACCATATTTCAGGTCCCCTTACCACAACTTTTAACGTATTTCTTTGCTCTGGGTAAACACATCTGTGTTATCTGCTTCTCTCTCTCTCTCTCTCTCTCTCTCTCTCTCTCTCTCTCTCTCTCTCTCTCACTCTCTCTCTGCTTAATCTTTTTGTAACACAGATGACTAAACATTGTTACTTCTTAGTCTAATTTTATGCTAAAAGAGTGACTAGGGCTAAGAGATGGCACCATTGATTACTGCTTGCTATGCAGGCACGAGGACCAAAACTCAGATTCCCAAGTACCCACATAAAAGGCTGACATGGTGCTACATGCCTGGAATCCTGGCACTAAATAGTTGGAGGTGGGATTTCTGGAGCTCACTGTCCAGCCACCCTTGCTAAACTGAATCAATGGACTCAAGGTTTAGAAGGACACTCATACCAAAATGAAGGAAGAGAAAGCAAGAGACACTGACCTTTGGCTGCCATGATCACATGCATATAAGTAAGCATACCCACAAAATATGCACATAACACACACACACACACACACACACACACACACATACAAACACACACGGGGGCAGGAGGGGGAGGGGAGGGGAGGGGGAGGGAGAGGAAGAAGGAGAGGAAGAAGGTGAAGGAGAGGGAGAGAGGGAAGGAGAGGGAGAAGGAGAGGGAGAGGAAGAGGGAAAAGGAGAGGAAGAGGGAGAGGGAGAGGAAGAGGGAGAGGGAGAGGGAAAGAGATAGATCATTATTTAACTCATAGAAAAATTGCTTTGCTCCCATGGATAAGTAGACCGTTCTGATAGCATTAATGTCAAATAGTGACTCTCACTGTTGAAACCAGATTGGACCAATGTTATGAATTGCAGCTCATTTTTAGAACACGAAATGAGTTAACTTCCCTCACTCCAGTTCCCAGGTTATCTAGAATTCAATGCTTTGGGAAACTATCATGAAAATCACTGGCCCCTTAATGTGGTTTACTCCGCATGCCCCTCTTCACAGTACCATAGCGTGGTTTCCTGCTCATTACAGCATGTTTTCTGAGAATAAAAATCATGCAAATTCAATCTCATCTATACTTGTTATTTTCCCCTTGGGGAGGGAGCAGTAAAGTGAGACTGGAATAATGAAACTAAGTAACCAAGACACTAAATCCGAATCCAGATATTTACCCTGGACTTACACACTTATTTTGGTAGACATGGCCTCTCAAGGATTGGATAGGCCTCTAAATGATCCATATAGAGACTTTCAGTGAGGGAAGAAAAATGAAGATAGGTTAGGAAAATCCCACAGAATGGATAAACCAAAGAGAGCAGGCATGTTAAAGTGCATTTGCAATTAAACATTCATTTTCTCAAATGAAGGATGCATTGTATCGGTGAACTTCACTTATAATAAAAAATGTCAGTTATTGTAAGATTTGTGGGGCTTCAGGGATGGATGGCTCTGCAGGTAAAAATGCAGTCTATCAAGGCTGACCACCTGAGTTCTGTTCCTGGGATGAAATCCTGAAAAGAACCAACTTTTACAAACTGCTCTCTGACCTTTGTGTTCATACTGAAGCATGTGCACACACACCCGCCACACACACACACACACACACACACACACACACACACACAAACACACACACACAAGTAAACCATTTTCAAACCATTTGAAAATGGTTGAAATTTTAAAATGGTTTCAAAGGAGATCTTTAATTATAGTAAGAGAGAATCTGTTCCTGGTAATGTTTTGATTTGACATAAAATTGCTTCCTACGAAACAAATTAAATCCATCATAAAGTCTGAGGATACTGTAAGGCCTGACTTTTGTATGCTGCTCTGAGATACAAGAAGAAGTATAGGAGCCTACTGTGGACTTGTGGCCTCCTGTGCATGACAATCCACATACTCCAGTTCTACTCCATGACTGGAGCCTCTGATACTAGCAATGGACCTTGAGTCAGTAGAGTCTCTGATTTCTGTGAATAATTCAGTGCCTCATGGCTCTGATCATCTCCCAGGACAGGACTTATCTGTAGACAAGATTCAGTACTTTTTGCTGAAGAGAGCTATGTAGTCTTCAAGTACACTAACCATAGATTGGGGTGTAATTTTTATTGAGAAACAGAGGGGAAAGATCTGTTTATTGACACCCCCATTGTGGAAGAAAATGATGGGAAATATGTATTCTAGTTCTTCTAGCCAGACTGGCTGAGATTTGTTTGGGCACACATTGCATTTCAACTTCCTTCTTGCCCCATCTTGCTTTTCATCGCCTACTTCACAGGATTAAACACTGGGTAAACTTGATAAACTACTAATTCTATCTCATTATCTGCTTTCAGAGGACTTGTAATGACACCAGCTACCTCACTCTTGCCAAAATGATCCAGTACAAGGCAAAGCGACTCAGACTTTAGGTCCATGTAAAGATGGATCCAGTCATCTTTGGTCCACCTTTGGTAGGGATAGGAGCTACCCGCTGAACCACTGTGAAATCTATGGAGTGCCAAAAAAATCAGAGCTACTTTACTGACAAGTCTCCTGACTCCGAACCACCTCTTCATCCTGAAAACTGTTCCAAGTTTCCCTCATTTAAAGGCCATGCTTCATACCTACTAAGCATACCACAACAAATCTTCCAACAGTTTTCTACAAAAATATTCATTAATTATTGTTTCCATTCCAAATAGAATGTTATTATTTCTATCCCTTACCCCAACATTCCCTTTTATGTGTGGATGTTTACTGCCACAGCTTGTTTCTGAGCCCTCTTCTCTCCATCTCCCTCTTTAGAGCTATGCGCATTAGTCACTCCCTCATCCATGTTCTCTGTGGATGGATAAGAATACTTCTCCATGGCTATCCCCCACTTCCTTCACCCTGTCTTTGTAGGCAGATCTTTGAATTATTTGCCACTCTTATGTACAAGGAAAAAGATCCAACTTTAACCACCAATGGCCTAAGGAGAAATATATTGGAAAGGTATTCTGGATGGTTGGTTTTGTAGGACTTATACTAACTGGGCCTAAAGACAGCCAGGGCTGGGGATAGGAATGCTATCGGTACTCTCTCTAGCCATCTTCCTCTTCCTGCATCTGTCTGTGGATCTGCTTCACCCACAGTACACTAGTATCTTTCAAAACTGGAGACCACGACCATCAGTAGTTTCTACATGCTTGGATCTTAAAGTGAAAAACCTCAGAGAAAGTAGCCTATTGGCTAAGAAATTAGAACATGAGAACATTAGAGTTTTATAGTAATGACATTACCTAAATCATTCCTGGTATGTAGCAGGGTTATTTACTGTTCCCATCGATTATTTTACTTTAGATAGTATACATGCCCTCCACTCAGCCTCAGGCTCTTTCCTCGTTCATACTCATTGACTCAAACCACATGGTCTTGCCTAAAACAATGAGGGTTTGTAGCCCAATCTTGATTAGCACCAGGAATTTTCATTCTTCTATGTTCAGTACCAAAAAGAAGAACGAAATTCTGGCATTTGCAGGAAAATGCATGGAGTTGAAAAATCATTATATTAAACAAAGTAAATCAAATCCCCCAAGGAAATGTGCATATCACACACACACACACACACACACACACACACACACACACACACACACACACACTATCCAATCAATATGCCCAATCAATTCTTAGTTATCCAGTGATACCCAGGTGAATTTTACCCATTGTTAGCTATTTTCACCATTTACCTTAATAGGCACAGAATCTCCAATTCACTCAGACACTGGAATTTTGAGTGGTGTGGTAGTTTGAATAAGAATGCCCCCACAAAGGCTCATATATTTCAATGCTTGGTCCTTAGGTAAAGGAAAGGTTTAGAAAGGATTAAAAGGTGTGGTGTTGACTAAGGTTTGAGGTTTCAATAGCTAGAGGCAGACCCAGTCTATCTCTCTCTGCCTGCTACTATAGGAGCAGGATACAAAGCTCTTGGCTAATACTCCAGCACTATGCCTGCCTGTCACTACACTCCTCACCATCATGGTCATAGTCTTATGCCCTGAAACTGTAGGCAAGCCCTCAATTAAACTATTTTCTCTTAGTAGTTGCCTTGGCCATGGTATCTCCTCATAGCAATGGAAAAATAACTGAGATATGTGGATTCTGGCAGATCCCAATGAAAGCAAACAGCATTATTGCTCCTTTAACAGTGGGTATCACCAGAACATTTCCAACTGCTTTGTCTTGTTCCAATAGCCCCTGAGGGGAAAACCCAACTTAGCTCTTTGCTGTGGACCTTCTCATCTTGCTCTTCTAACCAGCTCTATCCCTTTGTGTTAGCCACAAATAACCAGAAACATTTTCTACCAGGGATCCCCGGTGATCACATAAAGCTGGGGCATAGATCAGTGCCTCACTCAGCCATCATCAGAAAAAATTCTAATAGGAATGAACAGAGACCCACAACTGGACAATGTGTGGGGAGTGAGAGATATTGGAGCACTCAGTCTTAAATGGGGTGTAACCATCAAACTCCTCTCCTCGGAGCTCAGGAAACTATGCAGAAGGGGATGTGGAAAGATTGTACGTGGTAGATGACTCTAAGAAAACAATGTTTTCCTGACAGAACAGGACAAATGTTCATGTGAACTCACAGAGACTGTGGCAGTATGCACAGGACCTGCAGAGATCCAAGCCAGAGGAGGTCCAGCACTGAGAGGAGGGATGTGGACAGGGTCTGGCATCTCTAGCCAAGAAGCTATCTGCAACCGGCATTTGCTTGGAAAGGAAAAATCAGTCTTCTCAAATGAAGTCATAGTAGGTATATTAACCACATGTCAGGATGATTACCCAAAAGTAAGTGTCCAACACACACACACACACACACACACACACACAAAAATCAATGGTGGGCATTTTTGTGGGGTTTTGTTGTTTTGTTTTGTTGGTTTTGGACTAATATTGATTTGTTTAGGCATTTCTTGCCCTAATGGGCTTTTGCCTATATATTTCGGTTCCCGATTCTGTGTTTTTTGTGGAATTTCATAGTTTTGTGTGGTTGTAGTAATGTGTGTGTGTGTGTGTGTGTGAGTGTGTGTGTGTGAGTGTGTGTGTGTGTGTGTGTGTGAGAGAGAGAGAGAGAGAGAGAGAGAGAGAGAGAGAGAGAGAGAGAGAGAGAACGCTCTCAGTAGCATACAGTTGGGTAGGTAGGGAAGGTGGGAGGATGTAGATAGAGGACTTAGGGTAAGAAAAAATCATAATCTGAATATATTAAACTTTAAAAAATCATCAAAAAAGCCTCTGAGAAGTGTGATTCAACAAACTAGGTATCAAAGTCCTCTGTGCATAAAACGTAGAAGAGATGCCCAAATTTCAACTACAGAGATCTCTTCTAAAACCAGCCATTTGGAGCAAACACAATTTATCTTTTGTGTTCCTGTTATTAGATCTATCCATCAGGGCACATTAAAACTGTGTCTCCCTCACAGCTGAACTGTAAAGATTAATTAGGCAGTATCAGGCAAGTGGAGTTCTCTTGAGAATTACATACAAATACACTCACCCTTGTTATTAGAGCACTTGAAAATACTCTTCCCATCTCTCAGTTATTTAAAGTAAAGAATCTGACCATTAGGCAGTAAGTAGAAGAAATATTAGATGTTCGTAATCCATGTGGCAAGCCTCAATTGAGTATTCTCCTTTAAGGACAGATAATGAAGACCATTCCGAGGATGCTGTGTGGTGAGTTATCATCCCTCTTAAGGGCCCACTTCTTTATGGCGTGGATTCAGTTTTCAATACTGTTCAGATTCAATCTTTTATTAAAGGTCTACCTCGAGTAGCCAATTGATTTTTGTTAGTCCCTGGAGTAAATGCAAAAGAGAGACTCTTCTGCCTGTATTTAAGAGGCTCCTGCATCTGTATGAAGTACATTTGATGTGCTAAATAAGGAAAAGGAAAGGCTTCACTTACCAAATGCTTTTTTTTAATTTTTTTCTAGCCATTTCACTTTTTTTTTTAATTCTGGAAATCCATCTCTAAATTACAGGTCCTTTGAAACCTGCTTATTTTCTCAGTTCAAGGTAAAAAACGAATTCCCTCCAAATCTAAAAAGATACTAGTTAGAAGGTTGGCAATTTGCATAGTCATCCACATGCTGGTCACCTAGCACAACAATTATTTATGACTATTTTAGTTATTTTAAAAATATCTTAGTTGAAAATCATGTGTTGACAAAGGTTCATTGCTCTACTGGGATTCCCTCATCATCACACCATTTACTGCCTGTTAACACTGACGGAGGAGGGAAGGAAGATACGTTCTTGTGAAGGGGACACTGGAGTAGACAGGGATATGTCGCTGAGCTGCTTCCTGGCCTCTGACAAGGATGCCTATGGGTAATCAGACAAATTCTAGGGGGATTCCTGAACATTACATGACATGGGATTCATTGGCTCATCTGAACTGTGGAGCAATGTTCACTCAGGCCTATAATTGAAATCCACAAATGGGGAAGGCTCTGTGCTTCTTTCAATGACTCTGCTGAAGTCCTCTCCCTCTCTTTTTCTTTCTGACAAGGCCTTATATTTGAGCGGTGGTGATAACAATAATGGCTGTGCCAATACAAGTAGCTGCCTCTTCTCCGTAGGTATTGAGTAGCTTATCTGCATTTGCCCTTAATCTTCAGAGCAACCCTACGGGGAACAGAAACATTCTCCTTGTTTTATACATAAAGACGATGAGAATTGGAGAAATTAATTAGCTTGACCAAAGTCATACACACTTGGGCCCAGATCTGTCTCACTCACGAATCCTATTTATTCTCTTAGACAACAGTGCTTCCAGAAGCAGGGGGTTAGAAAACCTAGTAAAGCAAATAGTCTATACTAAAGCTGTCTTTTCAAATTCAAAAGACGGGGCAGGCAAGGAGCATTTAAGCTTTCAGCACAAAGTAGTAAATGACAACTTCAGTTTTGTGGGTTTGACTCCTCAGTTAAACATAAATCCAAGCTAATTTCATGCATGGCAAGGAGGTTTTCCTCTCAGCAGTACTGGCTTTTCCAGGTGTAGAAACATAATAAACACACAAATGCCTAAGGCGAAGCTATCATGGGAAAGCCAGGCATTTACTTGTGGTGGGTGTGAAATCCCACCCTAGCTGAAGAGCTTCCAGGAGCGGATGAAAGAGTCCACTTTCTTCAAGGGTGTGGGCCCTGCTATTCCAGTCACACTCCAAGACAATTTGGGCAACAGACACGGGACTTCATAGGTTTAAGAAAAGAGAGAGCAGAATGGGATGGGTGGGCTGGACCTTGGAGGAGTTGGGGCCGGAGAAGAGGGAAATGATCAAAACACATCATATGGAATTTTCAAAGAATGAAACCACTGTTATAAAAAGGGCCCCACTCCTCTTTCTGAAAACAGAGAAGCTTTCCCATTGATTCCCAATATCCCACCCTCATCACTGGGAAGGGACACTCCAGGGGCAACTGTATTTTAATGACTATAAAGGAGGGCATAGGAGGAGAACCAAAGGCCAAGCAGATCCTCCTAAAGACTCTGAGAACAGTAACTCTCACTTTCCCTGCATAACGACTGGGTGGCTCCGTTATTCCTGGCCATGTCGCATGGGGTAAGTATTTGTCACTGTGGATGGTCCAGCTCTTCTCCCCTCCACAATCCTGAGCTAACCCACCCACCGTTCTCAAAAAATGGAGCCTAGGCACTAATTAGACATATGTGACTTAGTCTCAGAGACAACACTGAATATCTAAACATGAATTAAACATGCCTTTGCTTAACATTGCAGATATTTCTTAATCCACACAAAGAGGAAAGCATGTCTGTCCCCACACTAATTGCCGTGCCTCACAAAGGCAGTGCCAGCCATGTGAGTACCCATGTTTCTGCTCCTGAACCCCTGTCAATTCAGCTCCTCGCAAGCTTCAGAGGAGTCCCCTGATAGCACATTTCAACTTCCCACACATAGGTTTCTTCTTCCCTACCACCTACCTAATCTCCATGCCTCCATTTGAGATTTAAATACATCCCTGCTCATCTTACAGAGAGCAGCAATACAACAGTATCGTTCAATATCTGCCAAGGAGGGAAAAGGAATTGAATCTCAACTTAACTGTAGCTATTTCTGATTTCTAATAGAGAGGCATAAGGTTAGAGATTTCTGTAATAGAATTCTTCACTTCTTCTCTCCCAATTTGAGACCAGAGGGGAGGAAATACGTTCAAAGGCCCCTCAGATTTGAAATGGTGAATTAAACACATGTGTCGGGTTCCATTCCCTCCCAAGCCCCATTAACTCCCAAGGAAAGTATTTTTAATCCATTAACTTACAAAGGGAAATGAAAAAGAGAAAAAACAAGCTACAATGTTGGCAGCTGAAAAGTGGATGGATGGGTGGGTGGTACCTGACTCTCTAGACCTCAGAAGGCAGAGCTGTCAACCTGCAGCAAAGAAAGGGAGGAGCGGTTGGCTCCGCGCTGCAGGAGTGGAGGAGGCTCTGCAACCACCGGATACAGAAGACAGAAGAGAGAAAGACGTCCCTAACAGGAAAGGTACCCTCCAGAAATGTTTAGGAAGCAGGTAGCTCTGTCTTTTTTCTATCTCTCCTCCTCCATCTCAACCAAGTCTGGAGCATTGTTCTTAGGAAGGGGAAGAAATGACCTCTGTATTGGGCCGGGCACCATCGAGAACTGAGCCCTGGAATTGCTTCATGATTAAGAGTACTCCAATTTAGGACAGCCATAGATTGATTTCTCAGGTACCATGTACTAAATGTGGCATGATCTTGAGTGCCCGTGACTCTAACGTTGGAAGGCAAAATCAAACCAATCCTTGAGAGCTCACTGGAGAGCCAGCCTAGCCCAAACTTCATGGGAGATCCTGTCTTAAGGCAGTGAGAAGTGAGATAGGCTTGCTCTGGCCTCCACACATGCACACAGGCTTCCACATTCATGAGAATGTCACACACACACACACACACACACACACACACACACACACATGGGGGGGGAGAGAGAGAGAGAACACAGATGTGTGTTGACAGCCATGCAGAGTAAACGAGACTACTCTAAGTGACAGAACCAGTCAAAGAAAAAGAATTATAAAAATCCAACTCAAAAGTTCAATGAAATGTCTTTTCTTTCTTTTTTTTTTCTTTCTTTTTTTTCGGAGCTGGGGACCGAACCCAGGGCCTTGCGCTTGCTAGGCAAGCGCTCTACCACTGAGCTAAATCCCCAACCCCATCAACGAAATGTCTAAGCACAGACACATACATACTTGATTGTCACCTTCCGGCCTTCAGCATCAGTGGTAGCCCTGTCTAGCCAGCAAACTTGGAGCCTCTCAGAGCTGTGTTGAAACCTCTTGCTTCCCAACTGACTGTCTCTGTCCCCCAGTGCCAGGCTATGTAACGTCATTTAACTTTCTCATAGCTCCTCGTGTACAAAAGTGAACTCTTTTTCTGTAACTGAAGATTCAGTAGCCTACAGATCATAACCAGTTCTCCATCTTACTGAGCTAGGGCCCTCATCCACATGCTGCTCTCTCAGGCAATCCAGAGTGTCCCTAAGCACAGTCACTCTGCTCTAATCCAGGATAATAAGAAAGGTCCCTCCCAGCCCGGAGTTTCCCCCTGGCACCTTCTGATGCCTCTGTGGTACTCTGTTGTCCATTCACTCCTCCCTTGGGCCCATCAGCTCTCTGCTCCCCAAAAGGTGCTGTTCTGAGCTCAGCCACCAATAAACCTCCCACTCTCAAATCTCTACCTCAGAGAAATGGCCCCATGACAGGTTATGGCAGGTTTATGGTTTATAAGTGTCATTATAACTTGGATAGAAATTATACCCTTAGAAATGTGTGCATGGAACTTGGATGCAGGAAAACAAGTGATGCAAAATTTCAAAAAGAAACAAACAAATGCTTGAGTCAGACAGGTGGGTGGGAAGATAACATTGCAAATAACAAAAGAAAACACATAGAGGAAGAGACTCAGGATCAGTCATGGATTCCTTTCTCATTGGATCCTATGGAGTATATCAGGCTCAGAAACCCTGGCTTCCCCTCACAATGTCTGGGACAAGTAATGTTAAAGGTAGGTCAGATATTGACACTCGGTGTATCTGGACATCACATGTAAAGACTTTGCCCCTTCAGGATAGCAGCCTTAACACTTCAAGGTGATTGTGACACAAAGCCCAAAGCCTCGGAAGTGTAACAGAGGAGGCTATGCCTCTGGTTATAAAAGGTAATTTAAAATGGGGAATTAAATGCATGCATTGAGTTTTGCTCCCTCCTAAGCCCCATTAACTCCGAAATAAAGTCTTTTAATGATGCATTAACTTACAGAAAGAAAAATTGGAGGAGATAAAATAAGCTCAAATGTAGATGGCCAGAGAGTGGCTGGGTGGCTGGGTGGTACCTGACTTGCTGAACTCGTGGTGGCAGAATTACGAATCAGCAGTAGCAACAGTGCGCCCTCTGATATTACCCAAGGTATTTGTAGCATTGACAGTACAGCCTATGCATTACCAAGCATATCATCGGAGAGGAAAACAGGCAAGAAAGGAAAAATGGCAGATGCAAATGCTATCCGGGATGACTTGTTCTGGACTAGAACATTCATTTCCTTGGAGACTCTATATGTACTAGAGGAATGTAATCAGGGGAACAAATTCTCAGTCTTTTCATGCACATGGGCACATCCTCCAGAATCTGACCTGATATCCGGAAGAGGGAGTGAATATTAATTCCTAATTGTTCTAATTACATTCCCTTCCCAAAGCCAATTGTTACTTTCAATGGGAAAATCCGCCCCCACTTAAGCCGTGAGTACCTGAAGACATCTGATGGTGGGTTTGGGTTTCAGTTATCTGACACGCCACAGCAGGGAACTGCTGTTTGCATTTTCAGGTACCCAACATCTGGAACTCAGGCATAAGATTGAACACAATTATCCCGCACAATAAAAGTAAACAGAGCTCGGCTTGAGTCTGCTAATTGCTCTTTCCTGCTGAGCTACAATTTTTAATCAGAGGAGACACATAAAAGAGTAAGTACCAATCTGTCCATTTTTAGAGAGGCCAAAGTTATCTTCTCGAAGTCTACATCACCTTATTTCACTCTCTTCCTTAAACATGCTCCAGTGGGAGATAAAATTCAAAAGCCTCATTCTGGCAATCAAGGCTCTAGACCAGCAGTGAAGACTTGGGCATGGATCTTTGAGCAGAGAACTGGCTAAAACACAGATTGTCCAGGCTCACTCCAGACAGCAATCCAGTAAAGCACAGCAGAACCTGAGAGAAAATGTACATAAACTCTTAGATGAAGCTGATCCTGCTGAGGTCCACACCCTAAAAACCACTGAATCCCAGTGGAAGTCTCGGCTGAGTTTCTAGCTTCATCCAGGACCCTCCATCCTACCCACCATGCTTTTGCTGAAGTGGTCTACCTGACCTTCAACACTTTGCACTTGCTGCTGCTGCGTGCCTGCCCCAAGCCCCCTATGCATAACACATTCTCTCCTCCATTGTCCCTTCTCAGAAGTTTCATCCCAAGTACCTCGTTTAAGAGCCAACCATTGGACTGAGCACCGGGACCTCAATGGAAGATTTAGATTGAAGGAGCTGAAGGGTTTTGCAACCCCAGAGGAAGAACAACATCATCAAACAACCAGATCCCCTCAGAGCTACCAGGGACTAAACCACCAACCAAAGCATACACATGACGGGACCCATGGCTCCAGCTGCATATGTAACAGAGGGTGGCCTTGTCGGGCAGGCATCAATTGGAGGAGAGGCCCTTGGTCCTGTGAAGACTTGAATCCCCAGTGTAGGGGAATGCCAAGGCGAAGAGGTGGGGAGTGTGTGAGTGGGCAGGGGAACACCCTCATAGGATCAGGGGGAGGGGGATGGAATGGGGGTTTCTGGAGGAGAAACCGGGAAAGGGGATAACATTTTAAATGTAAATAAATAAAATATTCAATTTTAAAAAATGAAAAAGAAAAAAAACCAGTAATCTTCCAACTGTACTGCCTACACCACTGCCCTACCGGGTTTTCCCTTGGTGCTTTTTGGTCACCAGCTGAAGGCATATTTGTTGCTGGCCGCATCATCTGCCTCTCCTATGGAGAGAAAGTTCCAGGCTCTTCTGGCTCTCTAGAACACCTGGAAGCACATGATGACTAAGCTGAGGTGGAGAACTGAGTCTGTGGAGGAGACAGATCCAGGCAGTCAGAGTTTTCTGGTCCTAAGAGGAGGACCTTCATCAGCCAGGAAGCATCCACTTCTATTGGTCTCTTTCCATTACTCACATCTAGGAACGCTTCGTTTTCCTACGTCGTCATCCCTAATTAGAAGATGTATCCCACACACCTTTTGCAATTGGAAAACCAAACCAGAAGGTTTAATTTGGCACCAACCTGGTAGAATGTTAGGTTGAGCAGAACGTGAACATGATTATAACAGCCGATTCTAGCGAAGATAATCAAGTGTTGTATTAAGAGAGGAATGGTATGGTGAGACTATTAAACACGCTTTTAAATGAAGTGGAACTAATAATGCGTTTTGCTTTGATGCCTCTCTGTCATTCTAGGCATGTAAACTTTGATGAGTTCTCACACTGCAGGCTTAAAAAAGAAATGCTGATTTTTCAGGATTTTTAAACAATGTTTGTGAAGCTCAGTTGTCAACCTTAAAAAAAAAACAAACCATAAAACACCCCATCTCCCAGACACTACATTATTTAACGGCTGCCTGTTCTCCAGGCCTTAGAATAAGAAGTCAGTTTTTATAACTCTCATTTGAATTGTTCCTCACAACTTCAGGCTATGATAATTTCTCTCCATGAGACATTTAGTGTTTGTTTCGAATTCTGTGGCTCACATGAAGTAAGCGCTCTTAATTTCTTTTGCTTGAGAAGGGAAGGAAGAAAACACTTGTATTTTATAACCGGATCCTGCTGAGGGGTTTTAAAGGCTCTTCGTAAACTTGATCTCTCTGTGTGAGCATTGTGGATTTTCTTCTGGATAATTAGTGTAAACCTTGCCTACTCAGTACACAAACATCTACACACGACTTTCCTTCATTGTTCTGCTAACGCTCACAGAAAAGCCTGCACATAGGGATAGTCCGAGGGTATCAAGTGACTAATACGCCAAAGAGAGCAGGAATCAATGGCACAGTTATGGGCAGGAAACACGTTTTTACTAGAGTCTGCACTGTCTGCTTTCTCAGGAACACATTTTCTTTAAGAATAACCAGATCACAGGTGAGTAAGACGGCTCAGTGGGTAAAGGCACTTGCTACCAACGCCGACATAAATTCTATCCATGGAACCCACATGGTAAAAGGAAAAAAACAATTTCCCAAATTTATCCTCTGATCTCTACTGATGCACTATGGCATGAGTAGATCCCTGGATACACACACATGTAGGCGTGTACACACACACACACACACACAGAGCACACACACACAGAACACATATACACATGCACACACAGCACACACAGCATACACATGCACATGCACACACAGCACACACAGCATACACATGCACATGCACACACCCGCACCTTTTACACGAACACGCACGCGCGCGCGCGCACACACACACACACACACACACACAGAGCCATACATAGTAAACAAATGCGTAGATGTAAAAACGAGACTCTTTGGGGTACTTATTCAAAGGGAGGAATATCTACAGACCCATCTCTACAAATGTGGCAAAACCCAGTTATTAATTAATGAAGTTCTTTTGGAAAGCTGTTCTATCTCTCTAGAACCATCTACCTTTGGGGGGTAAGTTAAGGAGTTGAATGAAGACATATAAAACTCCATGGCAACAATTACATCCATTTCTAATAATCCCTTCCAGGAAAGGGCCGAGAGGCGAGTCATACTTGATGATTCTAATGGCTGATCTCTCTGGCTGAAATATGTGCAAGCTCTCACAGACCACCGCGTTAATGTCTTGCATTTTATTGATCCACAGAAACTGGGTGCCGTGTGCACTTTTTCTGATCTGTTACTACAGCCCCTTCGTATGTAACAGATGAACTTAGAATTGAGACCCTAGGGCCACACAGTTTATTTTAGTGACCAAGCTAGGAATAATTTGTTTTATGCTCTGCCCTGGCTTTAGTTCTTTGGGGCAGGAATTATACAGCTGACCCCACAGTCCTTCCCTTTCTCATCTTGTGGCTTTTATGGGTGTATGTGTTTGGAATATCACCACATGATAATCAGATATTAATATTCATGGATTCATTTTCTTTCTTTGCTCCCCATAAAATAGATTCTTATAGATTAGCACCAGCTGCTGTAGTGCAGATACAAAAGCAGGAGGCAGAGCAGGCCCGGGAATCCATGTTAGGAACAACCTAATTCAGAATGAGTGAGACAGATCTACCTATTTTCAGTCTTTGAGCTGACACATTGTAAAAATTAAGCAAAACAAAAGTCAAGTATGACAGGGATTTTAATTGGAGAATGTGGTCATCACCAAAGCCCATAGGAAAATACAAGGCTAATCTGATTAAGATCATCTGGGTAGGCAGCAACAGCCAGCCCCAAGAAACCAACCATTCTTCAATCAATTTTTCAGTGGGGGGAAACTTAGTTTGTTCAGCCTAATGAACTGGGGAAAGACATGGGACTAGAAATAAAATGAGCTTAAAAAAAAAAAAACAGAAAATGTAAATTACTCAGGTTGTTCGCAAACCAACATGCAAATTTCCCTTTACATGAGGCCCTCAGAAGTTGCCTATTGAAGAGGACCCTTTCCCTGACTAGTAGCCCTTTGCCTCACCCCCCCCTCGCTATGTAGTCATCGAAACAGAACACATGCTGTGCACGGCTGCTTCAATTTGTGCAACAGAAAAGGCTGTGAAAGAAAATCTGACCACAGATCCCGTATTGGTAGGCAGCAGTTGAATTGGAAGCCCCTCCAAGGAATAACCGAGCAAAAGAAAACGGAGTTTTAACGTATTACAAGCAATGCAAACGTGCCGTGATTTATTACTCTGGGCTCAGCTCAACTGACCTGGGCCCTCTCCTCCACAGTTGTCTTTGTTATAGCTACAGAATCGAAGTAAGGGCTCTTATTTTCCAGATAGCTCCAGGAAGATCTACAAAAGCAAAGGACAAGGTTTTGCCCCTTGTGTGCGTGCATTATGAACCTTAGTAAACCTATAACAAGAATGTCTAAACCTCATTCAAATACTTGCTTCCTTAAAGTCTTCATCAATAACATGTATGAAATTGCATGAATGGTGACAGTGCTACTGCTTTAAGCATTTTTTAGTTCATGGGTCTGGGTGTTTTGCCGATACAAATGTATGTGCACCTTGTCTTTGGAAGTCAGATGAGAGCAACACATCCCCTGGAACTAGAGTTATAGGTGTTTGAGAGCTAGTACATGGGTGCTGAGACCTTCATATGGTTCTCTGCAAGAACAACAAATGCTCTTAACTACTTAGCCATCTCTCCAGCCCTGTGATATTATTTTTAATGCAACATGGGAAAATCAAACATTCTCCTGTTGGCGTAAGAGCTTTTAAAACTCTCTATGTCTCCCAACAAACTACTTCAATATAGCCTCTTGTGTCTTTTGAAGATATAAAACCTATTACGGCAACCTAAGGTCTGGGAAATATTATTGTATGATTTCAATGGCATATGCTAGAAACAGCTATTTTTTTTCCTGGCACCAATTATAGTTGGAAATAATTTTTCCCCAGCTCTTTCCCAGGCCCAATCAATAATAATTTTACTGTCAATCCTAGTTGCTGAATATCTATTGTGTCATGATTTAGATATCCGTGCTCCCCAGAGGCCATGGGCAAAGGTTTGGTTGCCAGCTAATGGCATCACAGGGAGGCAGTGGATACTTGAGAGGCAGGGCCTATCCGGACAGAGCAGGTGACTTTTTGGACTACTTCTGAAGACTGTATCTTGCCTCCAGTCTCCTGTCTGTTCTCCCTGTCTACTGTCCATTTTGAGACAAACTATTTTTCTCCCATCATGCTGTGCTGCCTCACCATACATGTGCCTAGAAACACGCCATCTGAGTTGTTATGAACGACATCCTCTGAAGCTTAAGCCAAAGTAAGTGTTCTTCCTTGAAGTCATTTCCTTCAGCAAACAAATGCTTCTCTAATGTAAACTAAGGCACATTTCTTCTCTGTGACTTCCGTTAATCTTTTCATCTCCCTTGAGGCAAAGTTGAGTTCGTTGCGTATCAAACCAGACTCCTCCTCCTCCTCCTAGGTCCACAATAAGCTACCTTCTCTAGGCTTCTGGCAGTTTATAAATTGTTTGCTTGTGTTTTGTCAATGCAAAAATACTGCCTGTCTCTTGTGGATAGTGCATAGACTCTTTCAAGCATCCTCTTCAGATGGAGGGAATTCCAAAGAGCCAGATGAGGGTTTGGATAGCAGGCCTGAGGTGTGAGTCTCAATTAGTAGGCACACTATCAGACTTATAAGTTGTTCACTCAGCGAGACAAGTGGTGCATTCTTCTTCCAATATTTACCATTCTGATACTAAGCTTCAATGAAACACAGATTAGATAGGTATCTCATGAGCGAATTGCTTGCCTGACTAATACACTGCTGAAACAGGCCATTCCCCACTCCACATATCCATTCCATTGCCCAAACTAAGCTATCCATCTTTCCCAAAATACACTTTTAAAACTATGGCCCTGTTAAAGTTATTCTAATGTCAAATACAAACAGGATCTGGTTCTTGACTCATTCAAAGTCCTGTAGTTTCCCAACTGGTTTTACAAACGGGCTCCATGCAGAATAAGCATGACCACAACCTATCTAGATTCTAATAATTTAACTCATTAACTCAACAAACATCCAGGAATCAGGTAGCAGGAGACACATATCTAAGTCCAGCTGTCCAGGAGGTGGAAAGTTTGCAAGCTTCAGGCTACCCTAACGCATATAGTGATGTCCTGTCTTGAAAACAAAACCCCCAACACGTGGAACTTCTTGCTTCTAAATGTTGGGTATTATTCTCAGTGATGGAGGATACATTAATGAACAAGACAAAGAAGGTTCAAGTACTCACTGAGCTTACAGTCTCTTGGGCCGATCTGTACGGAAGATACATTCAACCAAGACACAAAATAACTGCATTGCCCAGCTCATTAGAAGGTTACACATGTTAAAAAAAATAGAGCTAATAACAACGTAAGGGGTGGGGGAGATTACAATTCACCTGAGGAGATCTAGGCATGCTCCCCCTAAGAAGGTACTGTTTGAAGAAATTGAGTAGGAACCATGCATACACAAGAGCCCATGCTAAGCTGTGAGCAGATCCATCCAGGCTACACAACATGATTGATCTTATGACCCCTATTTCCCGTAAGGGCCTTTCTTTCCTTTCTGCAACACCACATTATTACTTGCTGAGTAGAACGCTGCTCACTTCCCTACTCAGTCATCTTCCGTTAGCTGCGCAAAGCGTCCTCTCCAAAGGGTGCACATGTAAACCACCAGAGTGAAAGATGGCTGTTCCTTCCTCTTCAAACCCCAGGCCACACTGATGCTGCTGCTGACAGCCACTGGACCAGGGGGATAAGTAGCCAGTCACAAAGGGCTAGTCAATGGCTCTAAATATGGGTTATAATAGAGCCACCTGGAAAACATATTTACCTTCTTCTCTCAACATGAGTGGCATGCCCAGCCCGATCAGATTCCAAGTTCTGAGAACAAGCTGTGGTACCCATGTACTTTCTCTTTCCAGATAACCTCAGTGGGCAAGCATGTTGAGAACTGCTAAGATCCCTCTTACCTCCAAAAGCTACTACTGCACAGACTAGACCTTTCCAGAGGGACCTGGACATGATGCAGGTTGATAGCACAGGCATTCTAGTGCAGCTCTACAAACAGTAGCTCTACAAACAGCTCTGATGCCTGACCTGGGATGAGTCATTTTATGTCTCTCAGCCTCAACTTCCTCTAAAATGAAAGCCATTAGCTTGACATGTTGGCTGGTATCTAATGAGAGATTTACAAGGGTGACTTTGCCCTGCATCACACAAGTAGCTGCAGCTGGAAGTTTGAGGGCATTGTTGATATTAAATAGGAGAATTTGCAGCATCATATAAAAAGCGAAGATGTATACCGTTCTCTTGCTTTCCTCTCAACAGCATCCTCATGGAAAATAACAATAGCCACTGGGGAAGTCTGCATCAACCTAAGCACCACCGGGGGAACTATTTCCAGTTCTTAATTTCCTTCTCTGCTTCCAGCTCCCAGAGCTACCCTGGTAGAAGCTACTGTGTTACTTTATGAAATATTTGCCCAGCATAACAGATAGTAATTCTAAGTTTCAGGACCCAGAACCCTTTTACTACCCCATCGCCCCTGTGCATAACAGCAGCACTGATATATTAAGCAGCCAGTAACACCCTCATCTGCCTTCATTTGCCTGCAGTGGACTATGGATGGCTACAACTGTCTCAGGTGAATCAAAGACTTGTGGGAAGCTGCCACAGCAATGAAATGATCACCTGATTCCAGGGAGTGAGTGAGCCATGAGCACCTTTATCTTTTAGCATTTGGGGAAGGAATCAGGCAGCAAGGAAGGAGGTCAGTCTCCATTTCTGCTAAGCCCTGGGTAACAGAAGTGACATCATTTTCCCTGTTTTTTTTTTAAATGAATCTTCACTCCTGCTGAAAGCATGTATTCAGGCAAGCTTCAGTTCCTGCCCCTCCCAGCCCACCAGGCTTGGCTAGTAAGACTTAACCCACATATAGATAAAACTTAACCCACATATAGAGAATTTTCAATAAACTCATATCTATCAAAGCTTTCAAATATATGTAAAGTCCCATTCTCAGAATGCCCTGCTCAATACCAACACTCAGACATGCCTTGTTGGAGCTCTCTCAGCTGATCTCCCTATGCGCTCTACTCCCATAGCTTTACATACCGGAAGTTCATATTTCTTCTCACACCTAGAATCTGAGAGGAACTCCCACTATAAAACTATAAACAGTATGAGAAAGGTTTTTTGTTTTTTGGGGAGGGTGTTTTTGGTTTTGTTTTGTTTGGTATGATTTTTTTTGTTTTTTTTTTTTGTTTGTTTGTTTTGGGTTTTTTGGGGGGGGGTTGTTTGTTTTGTTTTGTTTTGTTTTTTGGATTCAGAAATACAAGCAAAGTATTTAACCTAACTGCTTAGAATTCAAATGCTTCTGAACTTAGCACAGAGTTAACCTGACAAGCCCAACACCGTCCGTTGAAAACTCGGTCAGTTGTCAAAAGTGAATTCAATTTAGCTCCCCTGTTGAACATTGCAGCTTAGGGTTGCTTCTCTCAAAATCATGAGGTATACACAACTGGAGCTCATGGCCACTGATCAGAATCAGAAGAGAACATTGTCTGCACATCGCTAGCCTAGAACAAGGTCAAAATTCAAAAACCGAAGCATAGATTCTACTGGGCACCTTGGGCTTTCGTGTAATATCAACAATTTGTAAGTCAAACCCATTAAGTCAGGGACCACCTAACTTGTATGTAGGACACACTCTATAAATGTTTATCATAGACATAACTATTACGGCTGCCATTCCTAAGTGAAACACCATCTATACTGTCCTCTCAGTGGGCTATATTGGCTGGCATACAGGTTTGGCTTCTGACTAATTATTTAACTTTCTGAGCATTGAGCAAAGCACAATCTCTCCCTTAGGTGATTGTTACAAAGGCACTATAAGAAAATGCTGCTAGTTTTCATTTAAATCCTGAGGTCACTGAGGCTCAGGGAGGTTAGAAAACTCAATTAGGGCCAGATCTAGGATTTAAACACACGGCTGTTCTGTAATAGATCTGTGGTGGTTCTACCTGTTCATCTTTGCCATTCTCAGATTCTGTCTGGGAAGCTGAGGAGTCTAGTGATACCAAGGTGTTCTTGTAAAAGCCAGGGGGAGGATCTTCATCTCTATTGAAGACTCTTCTGGCAGGTGGGATGTGAACTCACAAGAGAATAAAAAGGGACTGATCTCTCCTGCTCTTTCATTGTTAAGTATTTGGTCTTTTAAGAGGCCTTCCTAACTTGACAGATCCCCTGGTACTCAGACTCACCACCCAATCATGAAAAAAAGAAAAAACCCATTAAAGTCTAATTGAAAAGTGTTCAGTGGGGAATCCACAAGGTCAGATCAGTATTCATCAAAACTGTCACCCAAAATAAGAATGGTCTAAAGAATTCTAAGGCTAGAAGTGAGTTTAAACACACAGCAAGTGAATGTACTATGGTGTCCTGGGACATAAAAAAATAGCTTTAGGTAAAAAAAAAATAAGGAATCTGTATAGATCACAGACCAGATAATAATAATGAATGGATAAGTGTTCCTCAACTACGAAATACACAGGGATTCTGGTGACATTAACAAAAGCTCAAGTTGGATAAGGGTAATATAAATACTTTAACATCTTCGCAATTTTTCTTTCAATATAAAATTCATCTAAAATAAAAAACTTTATTGTTAAAAATCCAATGATGTCCTGGTGAACATCAGACCTGAAACAGTGTTCTTACCATGTTCTTAAGCTAAAACTAAAGTAGGTGAAGAAGGAAAAAAAAAAAAAAGAAAAGATGGTAAGGATCGTTATCAAAAACTTAATTAAGGATGTCCATGTTTGTGAGGTTTCTGTTTAAAATTGCCTTTTGCAACATCTCATTGGTTTGGTGAGCTGACAAAGATACACCCTAGAACTTATGATTATTATTTACTTTGAGATTCTAACCAGGATAAAGGACATAAGCTTCACTGATGAAAACACACTTTAATGGAAACAGAATTCGTTATGTAGTGTATTGGGGCTGGTAATCCAAGAGTAATTATTCTCAGGACACTCTTTCCCCCGAGCACATTGAAACCAGATGAGTCACTGTGCCAGATAATAACGGGTCGGAATGTACTTGACTGGTGTCAGTGTCATATGTAAGATGGAGAGGTATTTATAAGAGAGGACATCCAGAATATAACCATTTTTGGGTTTCTTTTAAAAATCCATACCTGAAGGAAGTTATGGAGTTTCTTGTTGACCTAAAAATCAGTAAGATGAGATAAAAGTCTGATGATAACAATACCTTCCAATACCTTACAAAGCCCACCAATTTCTCTGGTGGTTGGTGTTAGTTTCAATATGGAACCACAGAATCTTCGGTCATACCTCCTGCTCAAAGCTGTGGTCTCCATCCCCATGCCTGAGACCTTCATGTGTGCCTTGACAAACTGGACAGAGCCCCAGTGACACAGTGTCATGGAAACCAGGTCAGGAAAATCACTCCTGCTGCCTGGCTCTCAGGAACACCTGCTCCTGAGACAGGACCCATTGTTTCTCTAGTCCCCGCCACAGGAGGCCATCACTGGAGTGCCTCTGAAGAGGCACATCTTAGTTCAACACTTTCTCGATTTTCTCCCCACCACATATGTGAAAGCCAATGAAAGGATTGCGACTGTTTTCAGTCCCAAGTTCCGAGGTGGTGCACGGCTCAGCAGCCAGTAACTGGACTATTCGGTTTATAATTAGTCCAGAGAGAGTGTCAGGGTGACATGCCATGATCCAGTCTGCGTTGGGTCAAACCTGCTCATTGAGCTAGAAACACCTCAATTTATATTAATGGCCAGTAATGGTGTTTTGCTGTAGAACTACAATTATTTCATTGCTCATGGTCTCTGCCCTATTTCAGAAAGCATTTATTCGGCATCTACTATATATATATATATATATATATATATGTATATGTATATGTATATGTATATGTATATGTATATGTATATGTATATGTATATGTATATGTATATGTATATGTATATGTATATGTATATGTATATGTATATGTATATGTATATGTATATGTATATGTATATGTATACACACATATACATACATACATACATACATACATACATACATATTGGGCACTATGGCAAACATTAGAAATTTAGTGGCATTTATTTACTTGTTTTTGTATGTCTTCCCCAAATCAAATACTTACCAGTTTTGGTAAGTGATTTTAAGGAAACCATAAAGGAAAAAAAAAATCCGACATTCAACAGGTGATTGAAAATTGTCATTTAAGTCATGGGAAAAGGCACTTAAGTTAAACCTTGAGGAAAGAAAATAATGAGATGTGTTAGGAGCACAAAAGAGTTAGTTTCCTCAAGGAGGGTCAGACCAGTCAGCATTCAGAGGTAGAAAGAATTCAGGATGAAGATAAGGGTCACATGGCTGTAGCTGAATGTGGAGGAGGAGTATGGAAGGGACAGTTAGTGTTCCACTAGGAAAGGTTTCCCCTATTCTGTGTCATAGAGTTGACCTGAGGTTGTGGCTTTCAGTGTAGAGCTTTACTGCCTAGCCCAACCTGCAGTTTAGCAAGGACGTAGGCATGTTGCTAAGTGATGGCAGATGTAACATGGGGTGGGGGATAGTACTAATCCCAGATGGCATGTATCACCTCCACTTCCTACACTTAAGGACCAGTTAGACTTTAACACCTACAAGGCTCTTGAAAGCTAGATGTGAATATGTCACCTCTTAATCAACCTTAACAGATTTCAGGGAGCCTCAGCCTATCCTTCTCCTCTTCCTAGCACTGGGACCCACCTCCACAAAACAACAACAACAACAACAACAACAAAACAGAAAAAAAGAAAAGCAGAAATAATTCAGAACAATCATCTTGGAGAAAGCTATGGTCTTTACATTGCCTAGCAGCGTTTATACCTTCTAGAAACATTACTTAATATTTAACTGTAGTGAAAATTTGGAATTTTGCACTCATTGAAAAACACAAAAGCATTTTAGAGATATGGTTTCATTTTAATCCCAGCTGTGGGATATGGGGCTGCTTCAGATCGTACAGGGCAGCTGACTATGCAGTGCCTCATGCTTTAGCAGTTGCATGGTTTGGCCAGCAGCAGATAGTTTCTATGATGGTGTGACGTTTGGAATTCTGAGGATGTTTTAGAGAGTCTATAAATGCTAGAGCCCCAAAAGGTGAGGTGGTTCCATTGTTTGGGTGTTGTCAGGTTGTTGTTGGGTGTTGGTTGGGTGTTGGTTGGGTTGTTGGTTGTTGTTGGGTTGTTGTTGGTTGTTGTTGGTTGTTGTTGGGTTGTTGTTGGTTGTTGTTGGTGTTGTTGTTGGTGTTGTTGAGTTGTTGTTGGGTGTTGTTGGGTTGTTGTTGGTTGTTGTTGGGTTGTTGTTGGTTGTTGTTGGGTTGTTGTTGGGTTGTTGTTGGTTGTTGTTGGGTTGTTGTTGGTGTTGTTGAGTTGTTGTTGGGTGTTGTTGGGTTGTTGTTGGTTGTTGGTTGGTTGCTGTTGGTTGGTTGCTGTTGGTTGGTTGCTGTTGGTTTCTATTGGCCGTGGTTTGTTAAGTAGTTGTGTACAAAGAAGAGGCAGCAAGGAGAATAAATTAGGTATCCTGACAGCAAATTTGCACCAAGGAACTTGATACCCCTAATCAGCAGAAAGTATTCTAACAATAATGTTGCCCCTTTTCCAACCCTTGACTTTATTTAGGGATTTCTTTCCTTTCCTCTCTATCCTTTATTTCTCTTATCCATTGTTAGGAGGTTGAAGGGGTATAAAATGGTAGAGAATAATAAATGGTGGGAGACATAAGAACAACAATGCCAACTAACCAGAGGTCCCAGGGACCAAACCACTACCCAAAGACTGACGCATGGCTCCAACTGCATATGTAGGAGAAGATGGCTTTGTTGGGCACCAATGGAAGGAGAAGCCCTTGGTCCTGCCAAGGTTGGACCTCCAGTGTAGGGGAATGTTGGGAGGGTAGATGGGGAGGGGTACATCCTTATAGAAGAAGGGAAGGGGAAGAGGATAGGGGGCTTATGTCTGGAAAACTGGGAAAGGGAATAACATTTGAAATGCAAATAAAAAATCCAATAAAAAATGGAAAAATAAAAAAAAATAAATGGTGGGAGAAAAAAGAACCCATGAAGTAGCAAAAGACCAGCTACATTTACCTATTTGTGAGGGGTGGGAATTGTGTGTCATGGCAGAAATCAGAGGGCAACTTGCAAGGCCACTACAGGGGCTAAGTAAGGGATTGGATTCAGGTCTTCAGACCTGGTGACAAGCACCTTCACCTGCTAAGCCATCCTGCTGGCCCTGGAGAACTAACTAGCATCAAACATTTCCTGTTATACAAAACATATTCTACTTGCATGTATCCTGGCTCTTGAACAGTAAATGCTTTACTAACTGAGCTATCTCCCAGATCACAAGGCATATTTCAATTAGTATATTCTTTTCTTTTTTTAATAAGTGAATCTTAGTGAGATCAAGTGCTCACAAGATCACCTTGTATTATCTGGAAATTTGCTTTTGTTTTCACAGGGAACAAAGACACTGGAAATGCAAAATGAGCTCCTGGGGAACATTAGCATGAGTGAGACACAGAGGACAGCTGCTTTTTTAAAGGAAGACCAGATTCTCTTCACTCTGAGAAGACTATCCCTGTCAGGGTGATATCCACATTGGGAAGTTAATGATTCAAAACACCATGGGAACTCCTGCCATAAGCTCCCAGATCTGTCCAGTGATAGCAAGTCTTCATGCTGAGTGGGTGAGTTTGGCTTTAGGTAGCTAGAAATGCTAATTCAGAACTGGGTTTGGTAAATAAGGCACATTATTAGATGAAGAATCACCACATTTCTTTTATAAGGGAGTGACAATAAATCCACAAAACCAACTTTCTATAGCTTAGAAACTGGTTCTAAGAGAATCTCACACAGGGAAATTTTGAAATGCTTTAGAATATGTCAGTACTACTGGAATAAAGGAACACAGATTTGAAAGTACACATGGAAGAATAAAATCCCCTCAACTTGCCACACAGTAAAGTGCATGCTCCATATAGTGTTTTAATGCACAAAGAAAGTTATATTTGTAAGAATTATCTAAATTCTTATATATTTTAATTTGATATACATATTTTAATGGGCATGGAAGTATATCTCATGTGATTATGAAAGGTGTCTGACATTGTGTTTTGATAAATGTACACATTATAGAAAGACAAAGTAAAGTTAATTAACATAACCTTAAGCAACTTCCACTTTTAGGTGATAGAGCTTTTAAGGCCACTTTATAGCAATTTTCAAATATATATTGAGGCTCAAGAGATGGGTCTGAAGTGAAGGGCACTTGTTCTTTCAGAGGATTTAATAGCTGTTCCCAACATCCACTTGATAGTTCACAATCATCTGTAACTCCAGTTCCAAGGGACCAATGGCTCCTTCTGGATTTTAAAGGTTACCAGTAATGTATACAGTATATATACTTATATGTAAGCAAAACATTCATACACATAAAATAAAGCAAAGTTCTTAAAAATGTATATATCATATATGTCACTGTGCTGTATAATAGATCTCTTCCATTAATCCTCTCTTTCACTAAGATTCAAAGTCATTTAAGCAATATCTCTCCAATCCTAACAGTCCCTAGCCAATGTACATACTACTTTATTCTATGAGTTCAACATTTCATACTGTATTTATAAGTGATATTACGCAACATTAAATTTTGTCCCTGACTTATTTCACTTAACATGTCATATTCTATATAAGCTAATGGGTACTTGGAATATTTGTTTCTTGGCTGTTGTGAGCAGTACTGCAGTGAACACAAAAATTTTATTTCTTTTATATATTCAGACATACATATATATATATGTATATATGTATGTATACATACAACATACACATTATACGGAAGTTCTAGCTAAAGCACTCTGAGGGACAGCCGTACTTTCCATATGGTTAATTTGCCTTCCCACTCAATACTGTAAAACTCTTTGATCCACATCCTCACCAAGGCTTGTCATATTATGTCTTTTGGATAACAGCTATCATCATAAATTGACACATTTTATGATCTCAATGCGCAGTCACTAACGATTAGTGATTTTTGAATGTGTTCTTTGCATACTAGTTGCCCATTGGTATTTCTCTGCTGAGAAATGTCTTCTAGGTCATTTGCCTAATTTTTCCAAGTTTACCGATTGTTTGAGGACTGAGTTAAGGTCCCATATATTTTGGGTATTAAGCCCATATCAGATGTAGAGTTTACAAATATTTAAACTTTTGTATTTTAAAGCTTCATTATTATAGAGCCAAACTGCTTACTCCTCCTTGTGATTATTGAAAGAATTTTATATAAACAGAATTCAAAAGTCTTTTACAGGCAGGTGGCTGATGAATTACCAGATCTTTAATTCATAATTTTAACTTGTTACACTCAATTGGTTTATTGTGTGGAATGTGCATAAGCCCTGAATGATTCATACAAATATTTTTTTTCTCACTCACAAAAACATGGCAAAACCTTTTCAGGGAATCGCTTTTGTCTCCTTTTGGAGTGCTCACTCTTCTGCACATATAAACAAGCAAATGCTTTGATATTCAAATTAACGAAGGCAGTGGAGATGAGAGATGAGTCTGTCTGAGAATCATATCTCCCCTGAATACCTATTAATGAAAATCTCTCTCACACGTGTTATTTGACAGAATACCTATCTCAGAAGCTATAAGGAATTCCCCTGAAAGCTGAAACACACACAGGTTATTTCACAGGTAACCATAAAACCAGCTAAGCTGTTGCCCTGGGCTAGTTGATTCACTTTTTGAGGTTTCACTTATCCATCAATAACATGGGAGTAACAGTAATACTCATTTCACAGTTTAATTTTAAGAACTAAATAACAGCACATATTTTACACAATGCATTGGAATTTAATTGTTTTATTGCCAATAACACTCATATTAAATGAATCAGGGCTGTCCCCCCCCCTTTTTTTTACTTCAGTTTTTCTCGTTTTGAAAATAGCAACTACTTTTTTGATCAATGATAAGTGAATAAGACGGCAGACAATTTTAAATGCTATGTGATGCTGAGTATTGTTATGAAACAGAAATGCTTTGTTCCCTATATCACATAGAATAATTGAATTCCTTTTCTCCCACACTACTTCAGACTGGCCATCCATCCTCCAGTGTGTGTATCATGTCACTGCGTCAGATTTACTATACATTCATCAACAATGCATCATCTATTAGCAATACAATTTGGGCAACTATAGCCCGGAGTGGCTCAGCTCTTGTCCCCTTCTCCAAGCAGATGGAATTATAGTTTTTGTAATAAATCAAGGGGCATTGTTTCCTGCTCCATCTGTTCAGGCAAGATCTGCAAGCAACATCCTCTAGGAGTCTCAGTGTAATGCCTGGGAAAATCACATAAAACTCTATCTTCTGTGTGCTCAACAGCGTTTCTTAGTTCTGTCCAGCAGAACTAAAACCTGTCAGGTTTTCCTTTTGGTCAGTGTGTCTCCTGGTTGCTGTTCTGTTCCTGTGAAGGGACACTTTGACCAAGGTAACTTAGGAAATAAAGCATTAAGTGGGAGGGCTTGCTTATAATTTCCGAGGGCTACTTCATGATCGTCCTGGTGTGAGCACGGTAGCAGGCAGGTATAGCATTGGAGAAGTAGCCGAAAGCTTACATCTTGATTCAAAGGCAAGAAGCAGAGCAAGAATGAGGCTGAGATAAAATTTTGAAACCTCAAAGCCCACTCCCAGTGACACACCTCCTCCAACAAGGCCATAGCTACTAATCCTACCAAAACAGATGCATGGGGGATCAAGAATTCAAACAGAAGAGGCTATGTGGCCAGTCTCCTCCAAACTACCACAATATTCTAAACCATCAGTCATTTGAGGAAGGTCTCTGCTGTCAGTTATTGCTAGAATATCCATGCCAAGTGTAGGATACTTCAGGGTTCATCAAGCCGCAAACATTTCCCTGTCTCCATGAATAAAAGCTGTGGTGAAATCCTTTCCCTCTCGGCCCTCCCACAGTAATGCATAGAAATCTTGCCTTTCACTGGATTCAGATGGGCAGATTGTGACGCCAAATCTCTCACAAAAGCCATCATGATATGACTCTATGACCCCTCTTCTTCCTCCCCTTCAAGTTGACTCCTGACAAAGAAGCTATGCCTCAGGTGTACACAAGGTTCAGTGACTCCTTCCAATAGGAGAGAACAGTCCACTGATTAAAGTATGTTCTTCAGAGGCAAATAAAAATGTCAATATCTCATTTTCTTGCTTTTTAATATGTAATTTCTCAGTTTCAACGTCATCGTATATTGAGTATATTGAGGCAGTAAGTAAAGACATGCGCCACAAAAACTTACAACTTGAGTTCAATCTCTAGAACCCACATGGTGGAAGGAGAGAACTGACTCACGCAAGTTTTCCTCCGATCTCCATACGTATGCACACACATACACACATGCACATCCAAACACACATGTGCATATGCACACACACGCACATAAACACACACATGCACACATGCACAAATTAATTAGTTAAAGTAGAGATGATTTCAGTGGCATATCTTCTGCAGTGAGCCATTGAAAGATTCCTCAGTAAATGAGCAATAGCACATAAAATATTGAATAACTATAGTTCTTGGCTCACAGTATGTACTAAAATTACCAGGCATTATAAAATGTGATGACTTTTAGTAGTTTGTCTCATCTTTCTTTACAGTACATTTGCACAATGCCCATCAATACATAAAAGTAAAAAACTATTCATTTTTAGAATTATATACTTTGAGAAAATTAAAGGGAAGTGGAGGAAGGATTGAAGAAGCTGAAGAGGAGGGCGATCTCACAGAAGACCAGCAGACTCAACTAACCCAGACCCCCCTCTTCCCAGGGAGCTCCCAGAAACTGAGATACCAGCCGGGAGCATACACAGGCCATACACAGCCCTGTCCGAGGCCACTGACACAGACAATTGATTGGTCTGGCCTTAGTGGAAGATGTCCTTAATCCTCAACAGACTTGAGGACCCAGGGAAGAAGGGGGAAGAGGAATGGAATGAGGAACTGTGGGAGGTGGGACTGAAAGGGGGCAATGACTGGAATGCAAATAAATAAAATAATTTAAAAAATAATGGTAGTTTTTAAAAAGAAGGCCACGTGAATCTCTTCTCTTTTCTTAATTAAAATGGAAATCATCAGTAACACAGTGTGGGTCCACAACCAGGCCATGGATGGGATGCTAAAAAGGTTATATTAGCTCTGTATACTCTTTCCAAAACATATCTCATCTGTTTTTTTTAACATATCTCATATGGACATGAAAAAATATCAAGTGGAACCAAATTAAAGATCACTTTACAAAACAGCCAGCTGATGCACTTCAAAAGTGTCAAGGTCACAAAGAATAAAAGCTGTGAGGTCAAGGAGATTTGACATCACCTCTATCTGATTTGAACCTCTATCTGATTCTAGAGTAGGTGCGAAAGCTAGGAAAAATATCTGAGTAAGGTCTGCAGTTTAGTCAGGAAATTGCCACCAAGGTTCATTCCTCAGCTTTAATAATTATACCAACGTTACATAACATGATGACTTTGGGTGAAGACTCTAAAAATTCTCTGTGTTATTTCTGAAACTCTTCTTTAAATCCAAAAATACTTGAAAATAAAAGGATTTAAAAAAATTATAATTTGCTTTGTATTTCTGAAACTGAATTTAATTTCTACCATCAAGCTTTCTTCTGAAAAGGGAAAAACCTAACCTTCTCAACTCAGAGTCCTCCTTGTCCTCCTTTCCCATGGGTCTCTACACATTCTCACAGGCTTCTACGGTGTCAGTGCACTGAGGGAAGGTCATGGTGTAGAGGTGTTCACAGATAGACAGAAAATAACCAATGCTAGACGTTCATTTCAGCTTGCTCTCCGCATTGGCCCACTCATCTCGTTGAAAGCTGCCCCATTTTTCCAGCCACAGAACTCTGTGGCTCTCTATGCCATATCTGTGCCAAGAGTTGTTACTCAGTAAACACAACTTTTTTCCTTCTCGTAGTGAAGAAAATACTTGACGCTGCTCAGACCCATCTGCCTTAAGTTTGATAGTGGAATGGGTTAATGGGTGTAAGAACCCAATTTAAATGACTACTATTGGTGGTTTTGAAGAGAGTTCAGAGCTGTACTATGCTGAATATAAAAACCAACCCACCTTGCTAAAGGAAGCCCTTCCGGAAAGCTTTCACCAGGATCAGAACAAACTCTGAGAATCTCTGTGCTCCATGGAAGAATTTTGAGATTAAACTATCTCAGGGGTGTTATAGCACAATGAACCATTTTATCTTTTAGGAAAGCTCATTAAGATTTAGAATGTTCTGAAGGAGAGTGAAGCATCACACCCTACAGAGAACCTCTTTAAGTCTCAGGATATTCTGAAGGAAGTCTCTATTTTCAGGAAGAAAACAATTCAGAATGTTCAGAAAGTCCCTGAGACTGACAAGAAGCACTAGGCCTTTCTCTCCCCACACTTATACAAATAGTTAGGAATACTGAGAGATACCAAGTGCAGCTGCTTAAAAGAGGTTTATATCAATTGAGCTGCCTGAAAGAGACACTCTCCTATCTGTTGAGCTGCCTGAAAGTCATGCTCTGGAGTTCAAGTTCTCACGATCCATCATCCATATGTGGTGAGCTTTTGGTGATACAGCTGTTTTTGAGTCATGTCCACTTCTGTAAGTAACCTTTGACTCATATTCCTGAAAGTAACCTCACTAAAGCTCACTGTCTTATCAAGTTGGACTTCGATGGTATCCAAGCAGTGGTCTGCATTAGCTTCCCCTCTAGGTTGAATAGACACTTCGTCACATCTACTGAAGAAAATGTAAGACAGTGGGTCCCTCTGCTCTAGTATGTTAAGATTTCTCTTTGTTTGCTTTTTTTCCATCCTTACCTGTGGAATGAAAGAAGACACAAAGCCTTTCATTAGATTCAATCCTCAACTAAGCTATCTTTACTCCACCCCCTTCAGAACCGTCCATCATAGGACACCTGCGAAATGTAAAAAAAAAAAAAAAAAAGCAATGCTCATTAAGAATATGGCATTTTTCTCTCTCCCACAAGAGACTGCAGTCTCTGGCTAACCAAAGGAAAAGGATTCCAATCTTAAAGAGGTTCAGGATTTTGTATCTGATGGTGGGATCAAGAATGCTTCGCAGAGACATTTTATTTTATCAGACAAATATAATTCTTTTCATTCTTGCTATTGCAGAAATTCCCCTTCTCTTTCTGTTTCCTCCCAGTCAGATTCTGAGGAGTGTGATGCACAAAGGAGAAAAAAAATGAACTTGAAACTTAGGATATGACTTTTTAAACACCCCTCACAAGCCATCAGGGAGCAAAAAGAGAGGAACAGATTAAACTGGACATTTCTTTTTGAGAAAATGTGAGCATTAGAGGCTGAGTAGAAAAGACCTGTAATCCAATGACATTTACCAGAAGCTGTTTGCCCTTAACTGATGACCAGGCACTGGAGGTAAGTGAGCTCAGAATGTAATAGGGGTCACCACCAGGCTAGCATCCTGTGCAGCTGAGCACTGAGTCACACAGCTAAGAGCTGAACATTTTAATACCCAGAGGCAGAGCCAAGGCATTCGGAGTGACATGAGCATAATGCCAACTAAATTTTGCCAGCCTTTCAAATATTCAAAGTTTAAAAATCAGAACAAACAAGGATCTATCAAAGAATGCTTCACACACATGCACATAGCATGCAGATGTATATGCATATATATGTATATACCATGTGTACACACATGTATATGCAAATGTGTGTATGTGTGTATGCAGAAATCAGAAGTCAGTAAAAGTGCCTTTTTGATTCTCCATATGTTGTTTTATTTTTTTGATACCAGGTCTCCCACTGGACCTGGAACTCACCAATTCAGCTAGACTGACTGGCCCACAAAACTAGGGTTCCTTCTATTTCTAACTTTACAGCACTGGGATTACTGGGGAACACTATCATGGGCAGCATTTTCACATGGATGCTCGAGGTTGAACCCAGGTCATTGTGCTTGCATACCAAGGCATCTTGACTCCACTTGCCAAACAGGAGGGGAGACCTTACATCCCCCTTCACATTGGATCCTTTGTCTATCCACTAAGTCACTATGAGCTTGTAAGCAGCCTTAGGTCTTCCAAGAGCTCTGACAAGGGCCGGAAGAGGAAAGTGTTTTTGTTTTAGTGTTGTGTTTTGTTGTTTCTTTTCTTTTTTTTTCTTTTTATTTATTCTTCTCTCATATGTTACACACTGACTGAAGTTTCCCCTCCCTCCCCTCTGCTCAGTCCCTACCCCAACTTTCCTTCTCCCCTACACCCACTCCCCTTCCATTTTCCTTCAGAAAATAGCAGCTTCCCAGGGATAATAACCAAACACAGCCTAACAAGTTACAATAAGACTAGGCACAAACACTTATATCAAGGCTGAACAAGGCAATCTAGAAGGAGGAAAAGGGTCCTGAGAGCAGTCAAAAGGGTCAGCACCATCGCCACTCCCAACGTTAGGAGTCTCACAAACACCTCAAGCTAAACAACCAAGACTTGAATATAGAGGACCAAGCACAGACCTGTACAGTCTCCGTGATTGCCATGTCAGGCTCTGTGAGCCCCTATGAGCCCTGCTTAGTTCATTCTGTGGGTTATGTCCTCCTAGTGTTTCAATCCCTCTGGCTCCTACAATCCATAAATGGTTTTCTTATTCTGGCCCATTTCAGATTAGAATGGAGTCACTGGAGCAGAGGAAAGAAAAAAAAAAAGAACCAGGGGACAGATATGATCCAAGTGCCAATGGAACATTACAATGTCAGAGAAATAATGAAAAACAATCTCTCTAGAAGTTATTTGTAGGAGTACAGAGATGGTTCAGCAGTTAAGAGAACTGGCTACTCTTCCAGATGATCTCATTCAATTTCCAGCATGCACATGGTGGCTCACAACTATTTGTAGTCACAGACTCAGGAGATCTGATGTTCTTTTCTGGCCTTCATGGACAATACATGGCATGCATGTGGCGTATAAACAGAGATGCAGGCAAAACATCCCTGCACATAATTTTTAAGTTATATGTAGTTTTGAGGAGTAAATAGCACTTCTATGGGGCTATATAATCCTGTGACATTCTCCCAAAAGGAATTATGTGGGTCTGAAAAAAAACAAATAAACACAAAATTACAAATAGTAATCTATATGGAAAAAAACCCACAAGAGAGAGCTGAAAGCACTCTCTAGTCAAGCTAGGACAAATGAGAAAAAGTTTCAGGGAAATAGACTTCTGTGGCACCTAAGACAAAATTCTTTAACAGGTGATTGATGAAATGGGCTGTCCTGAGAGAATGCATAACAGGTTGAAAGGCACCAGTGTGTTAGTCAAGCCCGGAGATTCCAGTGCTGAAGTTTGACTGCAATACTCTGGTTCTCAGCATCTCCCATCATACTATCAATAATAATTGCACATCCCACTGCACTTACAGACCCCATAAAATCATGTTCTGAACACACACAAGCCTTCCGTCAACATTCCTTAACAATGTAATAGAACAACGATTTAATACTATTGATGTCTTATTAGGTGTTATATAAGTGGTCTAAGGAGGATATAAGGTGAGCCATGGGATGTGTGTAGGTTATATGTCATTTTACGTGGGGCTCAAGAATTTCCAGATATGTCTAACCATAGTGACAGGGATCCTAGAATTCATCCCCCATGGGCGCTGAGTGAATACACTTCCTCAGAACACTGAAGGGGTGGCAAGAAATGTATCTCAAGTATTAGCATATCTTCCTGGCAAACACTTGATACACAGAGGTTGTCTTTAGTGTAGCTTTGAAATTATTAACACGCATAAAGTAGAGGCTGTCAATTACAATTAGAAAAGATTGTTTTGCAGAACATGATATAAAATCCAAAAGTGTCCTAAGCAGACAATGGCTTTAAATGTGACAGTTGAATAAAAGATGTGGTTAACGGTGTCCATGGGCTAGAGAATCTCAAAACGTCCACATTGCTCACCATGCCACTTCAGCATACTTCTGTGATGTGCAGCCACATTGCCCAACACAATCACCAGACAGATCAATAAAGTTAAAACAAGAATTCCCGAAGGAGGTGATATGGCGGGGAGAAAAGCCCATGAAATTGGATTATGACATGAAGGGCCTCTGTCTGAGTGTTGAAAATATCTGTAAGTGATTTTATATGACCTAAAGCAGAGGACCAAGAGCCGGTGATTACATAAATAATGGAGCAGGAAGACAGTGCAGAGTATTTAAGGTTACTCAAGACAATGATGAAGTATAAGGCTGTCATTACAATGAAAGCATCCAATCCAATTCTATAAGGAATTGATTAGCCGATCTTTTGATTTGCTTGAAACATTTGGCCAAGTGGCTCTCAGAAAGATAAACAAAACTGTCTCCACAGGAGACAAACAGGTAATCTCTAACTCTAATGAAATAAAGACCCACAATACATTTCACAGCCTGCGATTTGGTATTAGAGATCGTTTTTGTTAGGCATGTACAGCAAAAGCATGCTTCCTGGGCTAGTACAGGAGAACAAACCCTGATACATTTAGAATTGTTCACTGCTAACATATAAGCACAACACAAGTCATTGTTACAGACGACTCTGCACAGGTTGCAAAAGACCTACAAGGAAAATAGAATTCCATCCTATTCCAAGTGGGAAAATCCCCTACCAGTGAGAATCTCTCTACCCAATGAGCAGTTCAACTCATGGGATCAGAATCTTAGAAACTGAACTAAGGCTCTCGGGAGCCCACAGACTGTCTTTGTGGATGACATTGCCTGTTGTTACGAAAAATAAACTGTGTTTGCTCCACTCCTTCCCAGGCTATCCTCACAGCCTTCCTCCTCACAGCAGGGTCAGGGGCTTTAATTCTCTGGTTCCTGTTTGTTCCACTCCTAACAGCCTTTCCTAATTCCCATTCAGTCTGCTTTACTTTGGCTGACACAGCAAATACACTTGGAAGAGCCTTACAGCAGAGGGGGAATCAGTCACAGCCTTGAAACAAAGGAGGATCATCGAAAATTTATTTATTTGTTTCCAATTCTCTCCTTCTGGAGGTTCAGGACCAGAACCTGGGATAAACACGGTAATAAATCCATTTATAACACCACTGTCTGGGACGACAGAGCAGTGGATAATCAGTAATAAGTCTTTGTGAAGAACAGATCCTGAGAGTTGGCAAGTGGAATTTTACAAAGCTCTGTTCCACATAGGTAGAATGGTCGGAAAGAAAAGAAGTGCCCCAGTGTCATTCTGGATCCTGATCTAATCAATATTATCATCTATGCCTTTTAGAGATGATGCAATTGTATTCTGATATGCATCAAAGGTTATGGCTGAATAAATGAATACATGAAAGAGGCTTGGGAAATTATCTTATGAACTGGAAGAATTTAGGTAATAGAATCCAGCTATTAAGTAGATTAGGCTTCATCAAGAAATGATGTTCACCGTAGACAAAAACATTCATGTTTGTGATTTTTGTGTTGTCGAAGCATTTTGTAGATGGAGTTTGCTGCTTCCATTTCTTGGGCTTAGTGGGAATGGCAGAGCCCACACCAAGCTCCCAGTGCTTGACAGAATAGGAGCTTGGCTTCTCAGTGTGACACACACAGTCATTTATAACGAAGCCCTGCACACTGTTCACGCTGCATCAGTTTCTTGCGACTTTCAGATCCTTTCCTCCAGCCACACTTAAAGCATTTCTGAAGAAGTAATTATTTATTCATACTCGTTTATTCAAGAGGGGACAGTATCTCATTTATTTATCTATACAACCTTGTAAGCTAGGCAGGTTGAACACTGTACCTATGCCCAGAACAGTGTTCTACTATAAACATTAGAGTTTGATTCTTGGGGTGGGGGGAGGAGATTCCACAGAAGACATAAACATTCAAAAGGCTTTTGTATTGGAATTGGTGTGTTCTGTGTTTTAGTTTGGAAAGATGGTTCTGCAGGCATTAGGGGAGGGGAGGGGCAGTAGAGTAATGACAGGGGACACTAAGGACATGGTAATGATCCAGGAAGGAGCCATAAGATTAAATGATTCCTGCGGTGATGGGGCTGGGGGCTATGAAATCGATCTGGAAGGCTTTCTGAAGGTGAAGGAATGGAGCGCTCAGGGATTAATTTAAAAAGAGAGAAGGCGGACTCTAAGAAGGGACTGGACTTTGTAGTTCAACTGACAGCAATAGTGGTGCCATTAACTGAAATGAGAAGTCTTGGAAGGGCAGGTTTGTGGGGGCAGGTGAGCAGTCCTGCATGTTTTTTGTTAGGTGTCCTATGCCATTTGAGGTGAGATGATACCAAGGCACTTAGCACTGGGCTCCCTGGGTGGAAACATCAAAAACGGATTAATATAAAGTTTCTATTTTCCTTCATTTCCATCCTGCCCTCCTGCATTCACCTGTCTCATCAAAGACTGCGAGTGCTAATAACTTATTAACAGCAATTTAGAAGGAACTGTGAGATAATGAAATATAGGCAAGTGTTGAGGAACGAATTAAGTAAATTGATACAGGCTTCATGGAGGGTGGCTCAACAGAGCCTCACTTAACATATGCCTGTCAGTATAATAGGTTTTCACAGTTTAAGTTATTTTTAGCATAGCCTCATGATTTTTGTTGTCTTCATAACAAAACCAGCTTATGACTCGATCACCCAGCCTTTGTCTTCTTATCACCAGGTAGTTCAAACGCTTGCATCCTTAATGGCAGAATTCTCTACGTCTGAGTTTGATTCATCACATTCAAGCCTCAGCACGATCTGCCCAGCAGTTTTAGCCCAAACAGACTCATGCTGCCATGGAGCCTCCCTGACTCCTGTCATATATCCTGAACATGTGGCCCGTCCCGGAGTGTCACTCTAGTGGAGAAAACTGATTTTCCTTTATCCAGTTCACTTGATAACTTTTACCCTAGTGGCTAGATTTTCATTCATTCATTCATTTAAAAAATATATAACAAAATAAAATATAATAATATAAAAGACAATCTGCCACTTCAAGACAAACCAACAGAAGGAAAAGAGACCAAGAAAATCAACAAGAGACAGAGACCAACTCATTCATCCTCTCCACTCAGGAATTCCAGAAAACACTCAGTTAGAAGCCGTAACGTGAGTGTAGAGGAGGATCTGCTGCAGATCTGTGCGGCTCTGTGTTTGCTACTGCAGGATCTGTGAGTTCATATGAGCTTTACTCATATTGATTTACAGGATCTCGTGTATGTGTGTGTGTGTGTGTGTGTGTGTGTGTGTGTGTGTGTGTTTGTGTGTGTGTCCTTTCCCTCTGTCTTTTAGACTCTTTATGCCTCCTTTTCTGAAGGGTTTCCTGAGCTCTGAGGGGAGGGATGGATGGAAGCTCACTTTTTTTTTCAATGAAAAGAATTGTATATAGGAAAAACAACCCTCCCAGGACACACATCAAAGTATTAATAGTGGTTATGATCTATTGATGTTGGGATTTTTTTGCATTAACTCTCTATCTCTAAATTAAAAATTACATTCCTTTGAGGCAGTACAAAGTAGGAGAGATTGACACACATAAAGTAGCTACAATCCATGAACTAAAATGAAATGTCCTCTGCAGAAGAGCAAAACATGACATAAAAGTGACTAACACCTGGAAGGATGGGTGGCTAGGAGGGGTGGGAGAAGCTCTGAGACAGGGGAGCGGGGATGTAGAGAGAATGCCTGAGGAAAGGCAAGATCTCTCATGCAACTCGAGCAAGGAGGAGATGAGATAGGGAAGAGAGTCTGTGGCTTCCTGTTGGAGGAGACAGTGTCATAGGAAGACCTAAGGCTTCATGACAACCTCCTGGGCATCACCAAGGAAAGAAGTGATAATGGCTGAAGACGTATGATATCCAATGGTTACAAGGGAATAAAGACAAAAGACTAGAACATGAGGGGGATAACATGAGCAAAATTATGATTCAAACCATAACAGAAATGCAAAATGATTGTGGGTACCAGAAAACACAAGCTTTCAACACCACATTTGAGAAAGAAGATGGAGCAAGTCAAACTGAAACCACAAAGTAGATCAGAGATGAGGGGCCATGAAGATAAAAGGAAAACCATGAAGGGACGGTACAGTGATGTCATGGAAGAGAAAAAGTGAATAAGACACTCCAGTGACAAGGAGAAGCCTACAGAGGCCAGGAGAAAGCAGATGGGAGAAGAGGTTACGGACGAGAGGTGGAAGACTTGAGAAACTGTGACACACAGCAATTCCAAATTTCTAGTTTTGTAAGTCGGAACAGTCCTAGCTGGTAAGGATCAATCAGTACCACTACTCATAGGCATCACCGTGGGCCAATTTTGACCCAAGTTTTTAGAAACTTGGCATCACTAAGGAGAGCAATAGATAGGCTGGCTCTGCTGCATATCCTCCTCTCCAGCCCTTTCCTCTTCCACACACTTTCTCCTACTCTACAACTCTCAAGCACACTCACCCAACTACCACATCCCACACATTATCCTTTCACACGTGGCTGTGCCAGTTGCGAGCAGACAGTGATTCAATAGCACCTACAAATGTGGGGGAAACGTACAGAGACTTTTCATGCCAAATATTAGAGTCCTATCTTTTCTTGAAAAAGTCAAGCACACATCCAAAGGAAAAAATTTGTCTCCTTTCTTTCAATTATGAGGTGGGGAGGAGGAGGTGCTCGTGAGTGCCTCTACAGAGGCCATAGACATTGAATTCCTCTGGATCTGGAGTTACAGATGGTTATGAGCATTGGACATGGATACTGAGTCCTCTGCAAAGAAGTAAGCACGGGACCTTTAGTCCATTAGTCCAGCCCCAGAGAATTCATATTTAAAACGCATGCTCAAGGACTCCCCTCCACCTTTCAGTATTGATGGGAAATGCTCTCGGTGCACATTATTATTGACAAAAAGATAATGAAAATCCAAGCCAATTCAGAGATGAGAATCACAGATCTTAGTATTTCTTGGACTCTAAGGAAGCTGTTCTGATGATCTGACTTAGATAAAATCATAGAAGAAATCCTTTCATGTACCATTTTTATAAAATGCTCTTGTTCTTAGCATATGTATGGATTTTTGGAGCCAGGATCCCTTAACCCTTAACTTTCTCAGAAACTCTATAAACTTCCTGCTGAATCCCTTCTTCGTTATTTCAGTACATTCAAGATTGCATTCCTTTGCTAGCTGAGGCTATTCTGTAAGCATGGGGCTCACAGCAAGATGGTAAATCACAGTAGCTCTGTATGTGTGAGGTGTGTGTGTGTGTGTGTGTGTGTGTGTGTGTGTGTGTATTTTTAATACAAAATAGAATTTCCCATGAGCCACTATTACATCTCTTAATAAAAAAGTACCCCACCATAATTGCCAACATTAGAACCATCTCATCATACCTATCTCATCCTCAAAGCAATTTTATGTCATTAAACAAGCCATTGACCTATACCTGCTATTTTTCACAATTGATAAGTGATAATATGAGAAATATAGTAATATATCCAAAGTTGTGAGACTGGTGCCTGTCGCGTGGCATGTAAAGTACACATTCATCCACCTTTATATTCTTTTCTATAATCATCATAGCATAAAAAATATTCAGCTGAATAGATACAGCTTATTATTATTATTATTATTATTATTATTATTATTATTATTCTCTAATCTATCTCTACAGTCCAGGCACTATCCCCCTCCCAGTTTGCCCTCCAACTGTTCTTCATCTAATTCCTCCTCCCTCTGTCTCCAAGTGGAAGCCCTCCTCACCAGACCTCCCCACACTCTGGGGCCTAAAGTCTCTCAAGGATTAGGGGCATCTTCTCTCACTGAGGCCAGACCAGGCAGTCCTCTGCGCATATGTGTCAGGGGCCTCATATCAGCTGGTGTTTTCTACCTGGTTGGTGGCTCAGTGTCTGAGAGATCTCAGGGATCCAGCTTAGCTGAGTCTGCTGATCTTTCTATGGGGTCACTCTCCTCAGCTTTGTTCAGCCTTTCCCTAATTCAACCATGGGGGACCCTGGCTTCTGTCCATTGTATTAATGTAAGTATCTGCATCTGACTCTTTTAGCTGGTTGTTGGGCCTCTCAGAGGTCATCTATGCTAGGCTCCTTCCTGTCTGTAAGCACACCATAGCATCAGTAATAGTGTCGGGCCTTGGAGCCTTCCCTTGAGCAGGATCCCAATTTGGGCCTGTCACTTAACCCCATTTCCCTCAGTCTCTTCTCCATTTTTGTCCCTGGAGTTCTTTTAGACAGGAACAATTCTGGGTCAGAGTTTTTGACTCTGTAATTGCAACCTTCTTCTTGCACTTGATGTCCTGTCTTTCTGCTGGAGGTGGACTCTACAAGTTCCGTCTCCCCACTGTAGGGCATTTCATCTAAGGTCCCTCCCTTTGAGTCCTAAGAGTCTCTCATTTCCCAGGTCGCTTGTACATTCTAGAGGGTCTTCCCATCTCCTGAGGTTGCCTGTTTCCATTCTTTCTGCTGGCTCTCAGGGCTTCACTGCTGTTTCCCCAATAATTAATTATGTTACCCCTTTCTCCTCCCTGTCACCTTCTACTACCCGGGTCCCTTCCTCCCTCTGCTCCCTGTGATTGCTTTCTTCTCCCTTTCAAGTGGGATTGAGGTGTCCTCACTTGGGCCCTTAGGCTTGTTAACCTTTTTGAGTTCTGTGGATTGTATCCTGATTTTGGCTGATATCCACTTATTAGTGAGTACATACCATGCACGTCATTTTGGACCTAAGTTACCTTACCTTGGATGATATTTTCTAGTTCCATCCATTTGCCTGCAAAATTCATGATGTCCTCATTTGTAATAACTGAGTAGTATTCCATTGTGTAAATGAACCACATTTTCTGTATCCATTCTTCCACTGTGGGGCATCTGGGCTGTTTCCAGCTTCTGGCTAACGCAAATAAGATGAACATAATGGAACTATGACCATAGTGGAGCACGTGCCCCTGTGGCATGGTGGGCATCTTCTGGGTGTATGCCCAAGAGTGGTATAGCTGGGTCTTCAGGTAGATCTATTTCCAATTTTCTGAGGAACCTCCAGATTGATTTCCAGAGTAGCTGTACCAGTGTGCAATCCCACCAGCAATGGAGGAGTGTTCCTCTTTCTCCACATCCTCACCAACATGTACTGTAACCTGAGGTTTCGATCTTAGCCATTCTGACAGGTATAAAGTGAAATCTCAGGGTCATTTTAATTTGCATTTCCCTGATCACAAATGACTTTGAATATTTCTTTAAGTGCTTCTTGGCCATTCGAGATTCTTCAGTTGCGAATTCTCTGTTTAGTTCTATAGCCCATTTTTTGATTGGGCTGTTTGTTTTTCTGGTGTTTAGCTTATTGAATTCTTTATATATTTTGGATGTTAGCCCTCTATTGGATGTGGAGTTAGTGAAGATTTTTTTCCCAAACTGTAGTTTGTCGGTTTGTCTTATTGATTATGTCCTTTGCCTTACAGAAGCTTTTCAGTTTAGTTATGTATTGTTCCAATTTAATACCCTGAAATTTCCTAATCATAGTATTGTTAAGAATTAGGATTTCCCCCCATATTTTGTCTGCTGAATTCCATCCAATTGGGCACACAATCCCCACCTAACAAACCCACTAAGTGTTGAAAATATGAGGGGCAACATAAAATCAGACAATTGCAAGTTGAAGCATAGTAAAATCGATATACTCCCATACTCATGCTATTTTTTCTTTCTCCAGTCAGACTATTGAATGAAAGAGTATATGCACTTCCAATTCTGAGACTCTTTGCCAGTTAGAGACCAAAACTCATAAGTCTACCTGGTCAGCGTGTTTTTTTCATAAGTGCTCAGGCACGTGCTTGCATCCGTAGTCAATGACGTCTTTTTTTTTTAACATTGTACTAATTGGACAGCTGCAAAGTGAGAACTTGAGTTTTCATTCATCTATTCATGGAAAAATTAAACCAAATCCCAAGTCATTGGCCATCTACACTGTCTAGTTTATGTATTTTCATACTTTACTCTCACTGGTGTGCATTTCTTTCTGTTAACGCTCTCTAGTAGTGTGGCTATATTAAGTCCTTTTCAGTTATGCACAGCTATACTATTCCTATCTTTTAAGACATCACTTTCGAGCAGTCATTTCCTGGAGAGTAGCTCTGAATGAAGCTTTCTCCTGGCCCCTGAGGATTAGCGGCAGTTGAAGCCTGAGCATCACTACCAATGCATTAGGAGATGTGCATGTTTCCTATTATAAAACCAATGCTACTGTGACTCTCTCTGTGATGTTACAACACCATATTCATCTTTGTATTTTGCCTAAAACAAAAAGAAACCTTTCCTTTAACAGGAATCTCTGATTCCTGTGGTTTCCCATCTCACTGTGGGCCCAGATGCTATAATGATGGAATCTTGATTGCCTCAAAGCAAAATAGAAGACATTCAGCAGGAAGTTTATAGAGTTTCTGAGAATGCCAAGAGCTCTAGGATCTTGAAAGCTTTGAATTAGCTCAGGCTAACCCTGACACATCTTCTCGCAAATGTTCCTGGCATCAAATATCTTATTGTCTTATGTCCATGCCTTTTGTTTTCCCAGTGAAGTGATAAGTTCACTTGTCATTTTTCATTTTGCTTTTCAGGAGTCCCAGTGTTTTCTTGGACTCAGAACAAGGCCATTTGGCATCTTTCCCAGTGAGTAATGATCTATTTATGGACCTGTTTCTCTGGCACATTTCTGCTGACATAGTTCTCTAGACACAGGAAAAAAAATAACCAAAGTTAGGCTACATGCCATCTGACATTGCAATTGGGCTTGAAGGAGGAGTTGGGGCCCTCAGTCAACAAAATGTCTTGTTTATTTTTATTGACAATAATTGTATAGATGCATAGAATACAACATGAGATTTCAGGACATATATACAGTGTGTTATATTCTTCGAGCCTCTTAGGTGTGTTAAATTAGTTCCACCTACCATTATGGTGAAATATGAGGATAATTACCAAGACTCTCTTATGCTAAAGCTCTCCTCTCCATAACAAATGTTCAATTCCTGAAGATCTTAATAATATCCATGATTGGGAGACTTGGAAAACAATCATGATAGTCATCAAAGGAGGCAAGAAGAAAGAGGAATTGTTTTATCTGGGATAAGGAGAGACATTCAAGACAAGCTGAAGTCACAGACGTATCTAAGAACAAAATTTATCTATAGCATGAACATTCTCACAAGTGCTTTAAAACCTTCTGAAAATATAGTTTATTTTTATTTATATATATGCATAGAGACACATATGCATGAGTAGATGTCAGCCTAGTCTAGAGAGGGTGTCACCTGGAACTGTAGATTACAGAGTGTTGTGAGACACCTGACATGCTGGGAGTGAGACACAAGTCCTCAGAAAGAGCAAGAGTGACCTTAACCACTGATCCATCACTACAACTCCAAACAGCATGTGCTATTTACGAGCACAATACTGAGGACTCACATGACTCTAACCTGAAGGTAGAGCCCTGAGAACTACAATGGGTGCAAGAAAAACTGAAATGACATCATTATGGGAAGACGATGAAGACTATTTGACCTGATGAAGGAATGATGTATTCCCGATACTATGAATAGATGGGCCATCACAGAGAGGCAAGATACGGATTGAGGACAGCTATTCACAAACTGGTGACAAGACAAGATACTTGACATGATGCTTATAGACCCCCTTGACATCCTTTAGGCAATACCATGTCTCAGTGGGGAAATGATGCCTCAGGTGGACTTTTCACTTGCAACTAATTCTGAACCAAAGTGATGTGGATGTTCAGGGGATAATTTCATGATAGGAGTATGAGAGCCAGGGAGGAATTCTTCAGGGACTTCACGGGCAAAAGGCAACCAAATTCCCTTCATCTAAAAGTGCTGAACTAATTTTGAGAACTAAGTTTATGTGTTGGGGAGGAGGGTTGTCTCAAAGAAAAGTTCTGACAAGAAGACTATAAATGATTCTGTGAGGTAGGGACCTTATCTAGAGATCACAATGTGACTAGAGACGATTTTCAATAAGTCCCACTTTTTAAAGATAAAACTCTAAAAGATCCACATAATTAAGGTATCGAAATAAGTACTATAACTCATTAGATTGCTAACAACAAGAATAATCTAAGGGTCACAAATATGTTAGGAGAGGAGGAGGTTTTAATGGGTTTTGTAAGAATAAGAGAGATAAAAGAGACCTGAGGCTGGTAATGGGCAAAGCAAGACAATCTGGAAGATTCAGATACCTTGGAGGTGTGAAGATCTGAGCTTCACCACCGCCTGTCTGTGTGGGATCTGACATGCATTGGGGGTCAGCAGGAAAAGGATCCTAAAATGGCATGAGAGTAGGCAAAGAAAAGCAAAGCCCAGTAGCCCCATTCAGATTAGCCCTCTGGAACCAATACCCTTCATTGAGTTCCATTTCTCACTGTGCTTTCTTGAGCTTCTGCACATTTTGAGATGTTCATGCTTTCTCTTGGGTGTGGCCATTGCTTTTGGCATCTTAAACTCATGTTCAAAATCCTGATACTTCTCTTCTAATATATTTATCCAGTAAGTTTCAGGCAGTCAGGTTTGGGGGTACGTGACATTGAACAGGATATACAGAATCCCTCTTAATGTTAATACTGTAGGAGGAGCCGGGTCACAGAGGCGGACGAGCAACTTCATGAATAGAAAGAGCTAAAGGATTTCTCAGTGCTGCTAAGGAAACATAAATCAAGGCCAATGAAGGAGTAGTGAGCTGAATGTTTCAACATTATCAGGGAAAGGCTACCTGATAGCCCATGAGTAGGCAATCACGTGACTTCAGAATTGGAGATGTGCAGATTTTTTTCAAAGCAGGCATTGCAGGTGGACCTAGCCATGAGTGCAAAGGCCCTGCTTCACATGCAACCTTCTCTGCTTTAACTGTCAGGATCCTAGGCCACCACAGTCCAGACTCGGTTGGCTGCCATCTGAGATACATACACATGGCCACCTACCTGGGGAGCAATAGAGGCTTGGTGAAGGAAAGGAGAGGCTAACCGACTTATGAGCTATGAAAGGAGAGGTCTAAGCTCTGCATAGGTTTCTGCTTCTCATCACCCACCCTTCAAATTCTATGAGTTTCTGCAAGCATATGTATATGTGTACGTCTAGGTAATCTACCAATACAACTAGAAAAATTGAGAATGCATGTGTTTAACTAGCATAGATCAACAGTGTCCACCTTATGTATAAATTAGCCATATATTTAAATCAGTTCCCAAGGATTTCCATGAAAGTAGAATAATACCGAGACAGAGGATTAGACTTTAATTTTTAAAGTACAGCCTTCATGTATTAGTCATTCTCTCCATCTTCCCACCCCTTGCAAGGCTTCTGAATTCACATGTGAGAATTCCGAGAAAGGCAGGGGGATTGGCCCAGCATCACAAAGCTAATGAATGACACAGCTGAGGCTTAACTTAACAGAGCAGGGAAACAGAATTAGCATGTTTAGAAGTCATAGTTTTATTTATGCCATATCTTGAGCAAAACTATCCAGATCAGCATAAGGAGGGGCAAATTGTTTGATTAAAGATGACATGTCAAATGCATTCATTTTGGGATTCATTTCTTAAGGTTCAAATTGGCAAGATGCCAATTTAAAACTAAATCCTAGTAATACGTTTCACAGATGAATACCTTCCCTAGGAAACTTGGGTAACATCTCATTTCACATCAAGAATGTTGCCTGGCTTCAAAGTATTATGCAAATGTGAGACCCTCGGGCCTTTGAGGAAAATGGGGAGCAGGGGGAAGATGGGCAGGTCAAGACAGGAAAACAAGAAGGGCATCCTTGCTGCGGCTCCTGAGTGACATTTACATGGAGCGTGAGTCGTTTCAATTTGGTAGCAATTCATTGCACAAACTAGGTTTTGTGATTCGAGTTCCCGAGCTCCCCCTTCCTGATTCAGGGAATGGTTTTGCAGTCAGATGTAGTGGAATCAGCGCTGAGTTAACAGAGTAGAAAATAGTCTGTCTTCTCTGCCTTCCCAAATCACCAGTTGTGGGACCCTAGACAAGCAACTCAACCTCAGCGAACCTCAGCTTTCTTATCTGGAAGAAAACCAACAATTGAAATGGACCATCCCTTCCAGCAATTCTGTGAAGCAAGAAGAACTGACGGCTGTTGCCATGGATTAAGTTCGAATTTAGTGCCCTCATTATTGTAGCTGTTGTTAGGATGTAAGCTCTTGAGAAGCACACAGTTTAATAGGTGGCTTCTGTGAGATGGTCAGAAGACATGCATTAGCCAGTCTTCATCTGCCTGCAAGGGAGAGCAGCCAATTATCATACAACTAGTAGCATTCAGTGAATGTTTACAAGGCAGAAAAATCAGCTAAATCCAAAAGGCGAGACAATGCATAGAGTCCTACCATTTAGGAAAAAAGATAAAAATATATAAATGAAAATGGACGCAGACTGTTGGTAGGGTGTGCAGCATACGGTTTACGTAGATTCTCCAAGAGGTTGGTACTGGGAATTTGTAAAAAAGGATCTTCATTTATTATACAGGCACTTTGTACAGCAGCATAATACACACAAGACTGACTTAATTCAGTTTTTAATTGATGAGGAGGGGTATTATTATTGGTTCAAACTAGCCTGGCAAGAAATTGGGCCACGTGTCCTATGTCATATGTCACACTAAAACCAAACAAACGAACAAACTAAATTAAACCTAAAAGATTTTTTTCTCAAGCTTTTGAGATGCTGCCTGGCTTTTAAAGTTCAGGGGAAGTAAATGCAGACATACTATTTCCAGAGATGATGGCTTCCCTCTTAATACAAGTAAAAATAAAACTTTTTTTGTCTTTGTGTCTGTTTGGTTTCAGGGACCCCCGAGGAGAGCAGGCTGTGAGCTGCTGATCAGATCAAGGGCATGGACGAGCTTGACTGGACGTGATGACCAGGAAGACTAGGGCATAGAAATGATAGAGTGAGCTTGGCTTGAAGAGATGCTGACCTGAACATCAGCTCTCTCAACCACGATATTCCTGTTAATTGCATCTTATTCCACTTGATTATATATGGCATTGAATTCATATGTTGATGAGGGGCCATTGCTCCGGGCTTCTTATCAGAAATCTCAATAAAACGGTGCCCAGAAACCCTCACCCATAAGCTATGCAAAGACTGCTCATCTCCTTACGGCTTAGTGGCTCCCATCACCACAGTCACCTTTTCAGCACACTCTCTGTGAGCATTTTTGGAACACTTGATGCCACAATGCTGAAAGACATGGCCATTTCTTTTGTAACTGATGTGATCTGTGCTTCCAAGGCATGTCAAGATTTAGGATAATCACTCGAAAAGGGTGTTTATTTCCTACGTGCAGGTGACTTTGCTCCAGGTTGCTACTGATGGATGAAAAGGATAAATTCGCCATAGATGAAGGGTGACCTGCTAGAATGCCAAGCTGACTCCCAGCCAGTTAACACTAGACTAGCCGCGGAAGCTTGTCCCCTAAGGTTTTCCAGAGATCGAAAGGTTATGGATGATATGAAATGCCCAGTCTTAAGTCACTACCCAAAGACTATACATGGACTGACCCGGGGCTCCAACTGCATATGTAGCAATGAATAGCCTAGTAAGGGCACCAGTGGAAGGGGAAGCCCTTGGTCCTGCCAAAGCTGGACCCCCAGTGAACGGGATTCTTGTGGGGAGGGCTGTAATGGGGGGAGGATGGGGAGGGGAACACCCATAGAGAACGGGAGGGGGGATTAGGGGGATGTTGGCCTGGAAATCAGGAAAGGGAATAACATTTGAAATGTAAATAAGAAATACTCAAGTTAATAAAGATAGGGGAAAAAAGAAAAAAACAGAAGAAATGCCCCGTCTTCAGAATCAGAACTGGACTGTGCACTGACTATGGCTGCATTCTTGACTGTGAATCTAACTCTGTGTCCATCAGCTGAACAAGCCAGCTCAACTTCCTGCAGTTTGATTTGCTCAGCTGTTAAGAGAAGATGCTGGTAACTACTCACCAGTGTGCTGTAACTATGATGATAAACATAGGAAGTCCTCCAGATAGTCAGCTGGGGCTTCTGTATGGTATTTAGGAGACCCACTCCACCTTCCCACTGATGCTCTCCCTCCCCTTTCTAACTTCAGAAACGGTCAGTCTCTGTCACTATGCTCGCTGCCCTCATTTCACAGACAGGTCACAGTGCTGTAGTCCAACTCAGGCCAAGTTGACAGGTGTGCTCATTTTCACCCATTTCCTAGCTCGACTGCTCAAAAACCTCAGAACTATAAAAGCAGACAAAAGTCTGCTTGAAAAAAAAAATTGTAAACAAAAGGATGTGTCCAGACAATCCTTGCAACTCCTTCTAGCTCTGAGACAGAGGTAAGCAAATGACAGGTAGGTAGCCCTTTTCCTCAGCTCTCAGGTTAGCTCTCTGGTTTGACTTTGACCACTGAATGCACTGCTGACTTGTTATCAGGCCAGCCAGGTCATGAAAGTTAGCAGCACCTGCCTGCATGTTGGGCGAAGGTTCCATCAGTACTTTAAACGGTGTCATTGTATTCTGATGGCAGAGTGGAAAAGCTAGGGACAAATCCTCACTACACTTTGAGGAGATGAGACAATGGTACCAGGGAAAAATGTTCAAACAATTACCCCCAAAACTCAACAATCAGAATAGAGTGTCTGGGTAAAATATTCTTAAATTCATACTTAATCGAAGAACCCCGTAATGATCAAAATATTTAAAACTTAAATAAAGACAGGACCAATAGCATGCTTGCACAAGCATGCTTCACTGACATCATCTAATTTCCATGCTATAGAGGGGCTTCTCACCTACAAACACTAGTGACCTCAGGAAAATTGTCCTTATTTGATTTCTCATTCCTAATCACATTTCAAGTGCAAGCCTGATAAGATAGCTCAGTATGTGACCCATTACACTTTTTATTCTTAAAAAAAGGAACGATAAACAAACAAACCAAAAAAAAAAAAAAACCATTAACAACAACAAAAAGTTGAAAGCTGTGTTATTTAGGATGGCATCAATGACTCAAAGAATAAGATTTGTTCATTTATGTCTGCAATGTAAAGTGTTTATTGAGCAGTAACTATGAACCAAGCACTAAGCTAGGCACTGAAATGTCACAGAATTGAAAGAGGTCAGGAGGTCGGGAGGTGGAGGTCAGGAGGTCAGGACAACCTAAGAATAGAATTCTAGAAAGAAGGAACATCATAGCTAGAAACTTCTCCCTGGGAGGACTGTGAGGAATTTAGTGTGTGGACATAAATACGGTGGGTGTATACATAGGCATATATGTATGCATATGCATATAAGTATATATTATATGGAAGGGCATTATCCATCAAACCTGAGTTCCACTTACTGACCTGCTGCTAACTGGCTAGACCATGGGGCCACCTTATCCTCTGGGATTCTGTTTTAGGGCACTACACAAACTTTCCCCTAAAGAAAGTAGACAATTTGCTAGAGAATGTTGTCAGTCTCACATGGGAGGTGTCCAGAGTCCATATTTGTCCATTACAGCCAGGTAGGGCTGTAATTACAGCATGTAACCACGTCCCTGAGAGCATTTCGCTAAACAGCCAAGTTCCCATTGTGAAATGTCTGAAAGGCTGAAGCATGTGAGGACCACAGTAGAGAAGCAAACGTCCATCTTCTCCCTCAGGTGTGAGAAAAGACACCTAGCAAAAGTTCCTGGCAACCACCCAGCAGGCAGCCTAGCTGGTTTGTGTCTATTGATTTAATTCCTGCACCCAGAAACTTGGGATTACAGTCAGCTAACAAAAGGTTTTGTTTGTTTGTTTGTTTGTTTGTTTGTTTGTTTGTTTGTTTTTAATGAACAGCAAAGCACACATGGGCTGTATATTTTTAACTTCACTATTTTTTACATAGAAGATCTTCCTTCCCCTTGCACCAGGATGAACAAATAACTCATCCTTAAAATCTTTCATGATGGGATCTGCTGTGATTCTTGAGGACAATAGGAATTGAGAGCACAGAGACATTTATGATGTGCCCAAACTCACAGTTGATAAGTGGCAGAGCCAGCTTTAACTGAGGGCTGGTAAGATGACCCAGCAGGTAAAAATGCTGGCTACCTAGCCTGACAAGGTGACTTTGATTCTTAGAGCCCATATGGTAGAAAAGAACCCACTCCTGAAAGGTGTCCTCTAATCCCTTCAAGTGAACATTGGCATGTGTGCTCTCTCCCCTCTTACTTGCCCCCCTTCTCTCTATAACACATCATCATCATCATCATCATCATCATCATCATCATCATAAATGTTTATTTAAAAGGCAGAAACTGGCCCCTGGCATCTACTCTTTAATAACAAAGAATTCAATTAATTCAAATTTTTGAGTGAATTCAGAATGAGTACTGGCAGCAGCCACATTGCCCCTTAAACAAGGTTCATCAACCTGCAGGTCCAGCGACACCAGTCAGGTTGGACACTCAAGAATATAATTCTGCAGGCTTCAGGAAACACCTATGATTTAGTAGCCGGGGGAGGAGGGATCCTGTGTCTGTCCCCCAGTCCTTCCCACATCCTTAGGACCAGACATCCTTTCTCTCTGCTCTGCTCTTCTGTTCTCGTCCTGGCACCTTTTGTTCCTAAGCACTACCTCTTTCCAGCTGCTCCTCCTTGATAAGAACTTGCTGCAAGCTCACTATCCCTTCTCCCGATGGCCCCATAACTCTTTCCCCTGCCAGACTTCATAAATGATGGATAGACGCACAAGCCCGGATGCTCTTCCCTCCACTCCCCTCTGGACTCTGAAATACGGCTTCTGCGCACACGGTTGTACCAGGCTGCTTTTCTTACTGTCACCGGGGAGGTCTGCTCATTGTCTATCTTCAGTTCTCCACTTTCGATCCTTCCTCACTTAAAGCCATCCTTCTCACTGATACAGTCGATGAAGGGACACAGACTATAGAATGACCGCAGTAGCTTTGAGAGCTGGTCCTGATGACAGCTTGATACCCCACAAGAAAGCTGTTAAGAACTGTCTTAACACCGAGGCAAAAGGAGGTATGCTGTAAATCAGATTTCATGACTGTCCTGATGCAAGGCCTGATCCAGGGTACATCTCTGGAGCCCGAATATCGCTTTCACAGTTCTCTTGGGCTTTTTGCTTTCATGTTAACTCTCTCCCACCTTGTCTGAGAAGCCCATTCTTACATCCTTTATTTGCTTCTCTCTTTTACCCCTACCTGTGGCTACGTGCTGAGATTTCATTTCTGGATTTATGGTCTTCTTCCCACCCTCTCTCTCAATGCAAACAAGAATTGATATTTATTGTGATGTCAAGGTACACTGAGATTTGTCCCAGTACTTTAGGAGATGTTCCAGAGATATCCCAAATCCACTTCTGTAAAACACAACCCTACTCACCTTTCTTGGCTAACCTCTTTCTCCCTTGCCATCATCCAGCTACAATATCAAGTACACTGTGCTATCTGGAACGCTACTTTTCCTTCACCACTGTGCTCAGTCTGAGAACAAGTTCTGCTTTGCTCTATTCGGACGTCTCATACTGAGACTTCCATATTGTAACTCAAGATGTGTGGACTTGGCTCAGTAAGATGCCAGGACCCTCAAGTTGTATTGTAAGTTTCTAGGTCATGGGAGTCTGGCCAAGATCCAAGATGCCAAGATGCCAAGGTCTCTTTAAATGAGACAAAGAGCTTAGGAGCTTTGAGTTCCAACTTAAAATGTTTTCACTAAGTTCAGTAAATAAGGGTATTTTGATGAGCAAGGGGAATAGGGAAAGATTCATTAGAACCTACTACATATCAGAAATGAATTGTATGATTCTGCCACTGTGTCCAAGATTTGCTGGTAACCCAATTTCTTCAGGAGGGGGCCCTAAAATGACGGCTCAAGGCTGTTCACAGTGACTCTGTGGAAGGGTGGCATTTCTTCATAGACTAAGCTGAGGAAATCCGTTCTTTTTAAAATCTGCAGTCTCTCTAGAACAATTTTTTTGTCACTGGTTCCCAAAAATGGGCACCTCAGAGACCATGACTTAGCATCTATTATCCTAGAGCAAAGTCATTACTTTGTTATTGAACTTCTCATTCAAGTGATGTGGTCATCCATCCAGTGAATGTGTGTTGACTCCATATCGGGCCCCGTAGTAAATGTTGAAGAAGCAGCAGTGACTGCCCTGCACTCACAAAGCAGAAAACAAAACCCAGGAATGGATGCTGTTCCTACAGCAGGTTTTACCACTATCTCTTGTTTCCCAGGTGTATTTCCTTCTGCTCCCCATCGCCGTCATCTCCATCATCCCCGTCATTTCACACTTATATCCCTACAGTCAGCTCCAGGACTGCAGCCTCACCATCCCCAATTCATCCTCCACGCTGCCGTCATGGCCATCATTCTCTAATGCACATCTGATCGAGTCTCAGACTCTCCCAACCTTCAAAGGCTCCTACACTTTCACATAAAATTGAAGCTCTTTTGATGGGACGGCGGCGAGGTGGGGGTTGGGGATGAGGCGGAGGGAATTCCAGTCACACATGTGATTCCTGCTCACTTCTCTGACATGTTGTTATTCCCCTCGAAGGAGATAAGACCCTGCATTGCTGTAGCCACCTAAAACTCCTTTCATGCCTCACATTTGCTTACTGCCTGGGAAGTCTCTCTTCTTGTCCTTGTTCAAGACTCACTTTCCATCAAACTCCCTAAGAAACCTTTTGATCTCCCCACCTTTCCCTCCCTGGAAACTCTCCCTTTGTGCTTTCATAGTATCCTGGCCATATCCCTGTATAAATACTCCATAGCATTAGCTGTTGATTAGTGTCACCCAGGTGCCATTCTTTCCTCTATGGCTCTAGTCACATGGGATGACTTACAGTTACCCAATTTGTATCAAGCGGTTACACATTTCCTCTGCCTGGAATGACCCTTCAATCCTTCCCTCCTTGCCAAGACTATTCATTTCTTTCCCATGGATCCCGGGGATCACTTAAGTTCTCCAAGGGAAGAAAAGCAAATCATTGTCTTACATGTACTGTTGGCGCTTCATTTGCGCCACGATCATAAGTGAGTTAGTTATACGCCAGAAGTTGTTTCCTCTTTCCTGAAGGTTTGAACCGGCTTTTACTCTCTTGTGTTTTGGTTTGGTTTTATTTGTTCCTTCAGCAAAAAGTCCTGGCGCATGTTTCTCTAAATGTTGAGAAAACCTGGAGGGAGGGAGTGGGGTGGACAGGTTACATATCAGGAGCTCAGTACAGGGCAGAGACAGTGCAAGCTGACTGTTCCATATGTGCTAACTCCAGGTTTATCACAACACTGCAAGCACTCTGAGGGGCAGAACTATGTTATTTATTTTAAGTGGCTTCTGGTACTAAGCACAGGACACATGGTCAATAGGCATCTGTCAATGGAGTCTGAATGCTATCAGAGTAACCAGATCTTGCAAATGAGGAAAAAGAAAATGCACTGTAGCAGATAAAGAACCCTAGTAAAGGAGAGTAAAAAAGTCTCCATCTTTTCCTCCCAAGAGCTGTAAAAATAATGATGAGACTGTCACCCTGAAGCAAAAAGCACTGGCTTCTGGGAAGGACTTTTCTTCCCTAGCTATTTGAAAAAGAACAAGACAAAAACACTTTTGGATTTCTTTCTCACTGTACACATCAATGGAGTCATAAAGCTAGGCTTTTCCAATCCTCTGTTTCCCTTGACTAACCCCTGCCTCGCTCCCTCGTATTTTTCCTTTATTCTTCCAAACCTCACCTCTTCCCTATGCAAGGTCTCATGTGTGAACTTTGTCAGTGAAGCTCATCTATGTCACAGTCTCTCACATTTCAGTCCTAAAGTTATCAAAGCAAAACCTTTTCCTGTTTGCAGAAGCAGGGAAAGAGAGAGAGAGAGAGAGAGAGAGAGAGAGAGAGAGAGAGAGAGAGAGCACTATTTGCCACCTGAAGGTGAGGAAACCCCGTGACTATATCATCCCGTCATTGATAAACTGATCTCAGCCTCCAGCACCTCCTCTGCCAGCACCTGCTTAGCTTCACTGAAACCCCAGACCCTAGTTTATAGAAGAGACAAAACTGTACCCACGTGCGTCCACCCCACCTTCCAGTCCCAAACTCGGCAGGAGGGAGAAACGTGAACACATCTACTTTCTATATCTAAAAAAAAAAAAAGCCAAACTTGTTTGTATAGTAAGGCAAGTTTAAGAACGACCAAGTCTTTTGTGGTCCAGATGTGACATCCTGGGCGCCACCAAACTAGATCTATTCCATGAACAGGGACTGCCCGCAACAGCTCCAGAGAGGAGAATAGATTCAGTGAACGCTTTACAGAGCCTGGCACTGGCCCTTATCCTACCTTAATTGGCTGTCTGTTCACACCTCTTTAAATGTCTCTGGTTTGCCCCTCTTCTATCCCTCTTTGTCTGGCCTCACCTGCTGACCCAGGTTGGCTACCTCAAAGGGCCCTTAGATTCCAGGCTTTCCCCGAGTGCTGGCAGGCTAAGAGTTCACCTCAGCGGGGACTGGCCTTTCAAATGGAAATTCTGTTCTCAGGATCTTTTCCCTGGTGCAGAAGAGCAAATACGTCGGGAAATAACTAGATAACTAGGTGGCAGGTACCAAAGCAGTGCCACAGAAAAGGTTGAAAGCAAAACACCATATCCCCACAAAGACAAATAACAGCCCAGAATCCTACACAGAGGCTACACGTGTGTGCCACAAAATCCAAGGCAAAAATAAATTCCCAGATTCGCTTGACACCGCTGCCACCACAGCTGTCTCAGTCCAGCTCCCAGAGCTGCTGCAGTGGTGTTTGTGAAGACAGCGCCTTCCCCTGGGAGCAGAGACCCTGGGGCCCCAGCGTTTCTAGGAGGTGATTATGCCAAACCTTTCAATAACTCATCATTCATCCTGCCCTGACCCAAACCTCACCCTAGAAACTCGGTCACTGTCGAAATCGATGAGAAAGCCGTTGGCTATCCCAATTCTCCAGGTGACACCATTACTATGTATGTGCCTGGAGCTCAGGAAAGAGAATCTCTGGCAGGTGCCCACGCCTGAGGCAGAAATCAATGGCAACGCTTACAGCTAGGAGCTAAGAAATCTCAAGCCCTGCTGGGGCGGTGGGTTTGGCATCAGCTACTGGAAGGTCTCCGGACCCCCACACCCACCCCTGCAAACCTGCTGGGCATCTCAGCCCGGAATGCAATCTGAAGGGCGGAACCGGACAGAGAGAGCGCCTCCACGCCCCCTTTGTCTCCACGTTTGCCAAATGACAGGAGAGGAAAGTTTACGAGCCTGGATGGGGTAGCTTTCTTCTGGGTCCATCTGGCACCTCGCAGGAGCAGAGATCCTCGCTGGGATAGGATCGCGCTCTCCTCCTCAGAACGACCAAGCCACTACCTTCACCTGCACCTTGCAACCCGCAAGCCAGGCGTGGGCCACCTGAGTCGCTTCCGTCACCCAAGTCTGTACAGGCTCATCTGTGTCCTAGGCGCCACACTCACCTTTGGCGGCCAAGCTTCCTCCCTTGCGCCCTATTGGGCGGACCGGTAGCCGGCGGCGAGGTGCATTCAGGCAGCGGCTGCAGACAAGCTCCTCAGGCGCTGCTGCATTCCGCTTGCGTGGGAGAGCGAGCGGGCGAGTGCGCGGCACGGGCGTATGCGAGCGTGTGTGTTTGTGCGGGGTGTGTGTGTGTGTGTGTGTGTGTGTGTGTGTGTGTGTGCTCACACGCGGGGTGGGGGCAGGAGTGCGCGGGATCACAGATTCCCTTCGGCGACCATCCCTTTGCTAAGCCTCCTCTGCTGCCTCCTCTCGCCGTTGGGTCCAGGTTTTGGGACCTCCCGTTTGTTTAATGAAAGGGAAGGAGCAAAAGGCCGGCGGGGAGGGGGCGTGGGGGGGCGTAGAGGCGGGGAGAGGGCTGCGCATGCTCAGAGAGGGGCACTGAGCTCGCGCTCTCTCTCAGGAGCTGAAGCATGAAGCTTGCCGGGTTGTGCCCCCAGGGAGTCCTGGAGACTCTGTGGGGTTCCTGGAAGGCAGCGGGGGAATCCCGCTACCTAGGTGCTCTCGGAGCGGAGACGCCGGAGCTCCCGCGCGCTGGAAGCCAGAAGCAGAATCCCCACCCACCTAGGAGCTTCTGCTGCCAGTCCTGCCGCGTTCTTCTTGCCTTGGGTATTTTTAGTGCTTGCTCAAGCAATCCCAGAGGCCAGCGCATGACACGTGCAGAGAAGTCCGCAAGGAAACCCAGGTTGCAGGTGGCACCTTGACTAAAACGAGCGCTCTGACTTGGGTTTCCTTCTCCCCCTAACTTCCACTGTCTCAAGCAATGGGTAGGGCAAACAGTCCAGAGTCGTCCAAACAGCTTTGATGGTTTCAGGTCAGAAAGCCACATAAAGGGAAGAAGAAAGAAGGTGAATCCCCAAGGACCCTGGATTCAGCTTCCTCCCATGCCAAGATCCAATGAAGACACTACTTGCCCTTCTCAAAAGGGCAAAAAGAACAATGCAGCTATTGTCCCGCTTGTCTCCAGTGCCAAAGCAACTGTGGGTTCTCATCGGTTGGGGCTTCTGGCCCCCTGCTAAGTGGAAGAACAACTGTCAGCTTAAGAGAATTTGAGCCTGCGAAGGTGAAGTAACCTGAGGCCACTGGACACTGGCTGGTGAGAGGCTCTGCAAGAGGAGTGGAAACTTTCTCAACGATGTTCTGTGCACCAAATAGGCAAATGGCTACTATCTATTCAAAAGCTTCCATTTTCTTCTCACGGTTTAATCACACAGCGTCAGTACGCACACACCCATTTTCTCCCTTACTAGAAAAAGACACCCCAAACAGGGGACGTTCATGAACTCCCTTGCGCTCACGCTCACTTGTTTTCTATCTCTCCAAGGAAGAGGCACAGAGAACGGCCCCCTCTGGCAAATGTTTTCCAAGCTTTCATTAAAGATCACTTCGGAGAGCTTCCACTATGCACTGCTAGCAAGCAGATGCCTTCTTGCTGAACTCTGACCCGTGTCTCATTCGTCTTCTCAATAATAATGCCGAGTGGCACTTTGAACAGCAGACAATTAGATCAAATCCTAGGACACACACGGAGGAGAGAAAAACAGCATGTCTAAATACCACAAACAAAAGCAAAGTTCAGGAGAAAAGAAAAAAGAAAACTGAGAGGAAGAACACCAAGATAGAAGGTTCTTATAAGGAGGAAAGTGCCCAGGAAGTGTGGCAGGTGGCAAGTACCTTCCCCCTGAGGGTCATTGAGAATAGAGCTAAATTCTTCACTTAAAGGACAATAACACTAAGTTTCCATCCACCCAAGGGGGTCAGGGTCTCCAATAAAACCTCTGTGATATATTTGGGGCTCCTACTCATGTCTGCTTTTATATTTTTAATGTTTTGTTATTGCAGTATTTAGAAACGTCTAAGAGAAATCTGCTCCCCACTCCCCCAACACATTGCCTTTAGAACAGTGAACAACGTTTACAGGAATTTCAAGGTGCTCATATTATGGGGTCAGCCGCTGTGCTTCCTTGGAGAAGATCACCCCAGATACCACACGTGCAATATGTAGGAGGTAATACTCACTGGAGGAAATACAGGGACATAGAGTGGAACAGGGATTGAAGGAAAGACTATCCAGAGACTGCCCCATCTGGGGATCCATCCCATATGCAGCCACCACACCCAGTCACTATTGCAGATGCCAAGAAGGGCTTGCTGACAGGAGCCAGACATGGATGTCTCCTAAGAGGCTCTGGCAGAGCTTTACTGATACAGATGTGTATTCTTACAGCTAACCATCTTACTGAGCAGGGGACCCCAGTGGAGGAGTTAGAGAAAGAACTAAAGGAGCTGAAGGGGGTCTGCAACCCCTTAGGAAGAACAACAATACCAGTCAACCAGACCTCACCAGAGCTCCCATGGACTAAACCACCAACCAATGAGTAGACCCGGAGGGACCCATGGCTACAGTTACATGTGTAGCAGAGGATGGCATTGTCCAGGATCAATAGGAGGTCCTATAAAGGCTCATTTCCCCAATGTAGGGGAACGCCAGGGTGTTGAGTTGGGAGTGGGTGGGTGGGAGTAGAAGCATCTTCATAGAAGCAGGGGGACAGGGAATGGGAGAGGGGGAAAGGGGATAACATTGAAAATGTAAATACATAAAATATCCAATAAAAATAAAAAATTTAAAAAGAGGTAAGTGGGGCTTCCAAATGAATGCAAGAGCTGTGTGGGACCAGAAACAGAGGAGTAGCCAAGTCTTCAGGTTTTCCTGTAGAGGCAAAATGAGGGCACCTGAAGTAGTAAATGGGGAAGCAAGCAAGTCCTGTGTGCCCAGCTTTGTCTGGGAAGGAGCAGGATGGTGTTTAAACCTGCTGTTAGGCACTGAACTGAGAATAGGACCCCCGTTGAAGGAATCAGAGAAAGAACTGGAAGAGCTTGAAGGGGCTCGAGACCCCATATGTACAACAATGCTAAGCAACCAGAGCTTCCAGGGACTAAGCCACTACCTAAAGACTATACATGGACTGACCCTGGACTCTGACCTCATAGATAGCAATGAATATCCTAGTAAGATCACCAGTGGAAGGGGAAGCCCTGGGTCCTGCTAAGACTGAACCCCCAGTGAACTAGACTGTGGGGGGGAGGGCGGCAATGGGGGGAGGGTTGGGAGGGGAACACCCATAAGGAAGGGGAGGGAGGAGGGGTATGTTTGCCCGGAAACCGGGAAAGGGAATAACACTCGAAATGTATATAAGAAATACTCAAGTTAATAAAAAAACAAAAACAAAAACAAAACAAAAAACAAAAAAAAAACCCTGCTGCTAGGGATGGCCTGCTTACAGGCTTTTTAGTTTTTTTCTATTTCATTTTTTTGGTATTGGGGAGGTGTTCATATGTGTGTAGGCACATCTGCCACATCATATGTGGAAGTCAGAGAACAACCTGAAAAATCCAATTCTCTCCCTTCACAATATATGGAACCTTAGGATCAAACTAATATGATGGGGTTTGACTGAAGAGGCCTTAACCTGCTGAGCCATCTCTCTGGCCACACCTAACCATCTGAAATTATCAAGGGGCTTCGAGGTCAAAGGTGAAGAGAACTTTCTATATCTGGAGGTGCAAATCAAACGGAATCCCTCTATACTGCTTCTACTATAGGACTACCAATGAGCACTTCTAGAATAAAACTTCCTGTACGGGGAGTGTGGGAAATTTGTGAGGATAGGATGTGATGAGGTATACAAAGCATGGGAGGCTCTCTGTAGACTGTAGCTATCAGTGTATTGCTTAACATTTCCCATTACCGTGAATTTTGCTTTAAGCTGAGGAGATTTTCATTTTCTAAGAGTGTGTAAGTGAAAGAGTTGAAAACCAAAGCCTCCCTATTTCCCTTCTGGATTCCTCCACCGCCCACTCATATATCACCCTAATGTATTTAAATCCATGTAGTAAAAACAACATTGTGAAGACATGAGGCAATGTAAGTAGTAACCAATTCTAACCGTTACCTTTCTGTACTCATGTATAGACAAAACCGCGAGACAGCCTTGTCTTCACACAAGCATGTACACCCCCTTATTCCTCATAGTATGAATAAAGGTTCTGCCCTGCCTGGCACTTCCATTGGCAATCAACCATGGAAAAATATTTACTTTATGTTTGACATTAGCTTACAAAGTATGGTTTCATATACAGTTTTCAGTCACATTTCTTTTTGGATGATAACTCTCAAACGCACACCCACCCTTCATCTCACCCCGTGAGGTGTTTCTCCCTCCACCTTACTCTGTTTCTATCCCCACCCCAACTCCTTTAACGTGTCCTTGTTCCCAGCCACATGGGCCCCTTTCTAGTTTCCTAGCCTTTACCTGCATTTCCTCCCTCCTGAATACACAAACTCAATAGCTAGAGGCAAGGATTCGCACGGGAGAGAACATATGGTATTGGTTTTTCTGAGCCCGTGTTAGCTCAAATAATGGTTCCAGTTGCGCCCATCTTTCTGCAAAATTTCGTGAATTCTTTTTTCTTTATGGTCAAATGAAAACGCCCTGTACCTGTGTACATTTTCACTATCTATTCACCTGCTACTGGACAACATAGTTTTCCTCCCTTCTACGTTTGCCTATCAAATGTGTTACTCTTGAGTGTAAAATCTATAGTAGTAATAAAAATGTTGCTGACAGAACTATGACAAAAGTATTCCCATGATCCTTTGACTATATCATAAGCAACTGAACACTTCATGTCTGCTTTTATTTTTCCTTCACGCAGGTCAGTTATGAGCCACTCGAATAAGGAGTTTTTGTTCTTCTGGTGGAAGTGGTATATGTTTAGTAAATGTTTAAAAGGTGAGAGATAAATATATACTCACGAATTAACTTATGCTGATAAAATGTTTACTTTGGAACAGACTTCTGAGTATACTGATACTTGGCACTTTTTGTAGATAGTGAAGGTGGTAGGTAATGTTTTTAAAATTTCATGTGCAATTGTCTAAAAATAGACGTTGAAATGAGAAAGGCAAAGCAGGTTCCTGAAGGCAGTTTCAATTCCGTTGAAAACAGATAAATGAAAGCCATTCAAAGGTTTTCTTCTAGTTCACAAAGAGAATAAGTTTGGATTCAAAGTGTTTGATAGTTTAAGGGATAGATTCATACTAGACAACTAGTCCACCAGAATTATTTTCCAGTGCCTCCACTAAGAAGAATAAAATTGTTGTTTGGTTTTTTTCTCTTTTTTTTGTCTTCAAAATAATAATAATAATAATCAGAGAAGGACCAGGCCCACATGCCCTGAATCCCACCCCAGCTTTTCTACCCTAACTATTACTCATGAAAGTACAAAATTGGTTTTATTTTTATGGATAAGGGTCGGGGTGCTGTGGGGGGGGGGGCTTGGAACCACAGGAAAGATCTTAGCTGTGGTCACCATATGAGTAAACCATGGAAAGAACCATGAGAGGATCAGGTGAGTGATACTGCGTTTGTCTTTTCACTGTCATACATCTAACGAGAACTTATTGAGGCTGATATGAACAATGAAGAAGACACGAAGAGAGAAGCTTAGGCTCTTTATATCCTACTTGATGAAGGAGCAGACCATGAATTCTGTCACATTCTATCAACCACATAGACAAAGCTGTTCTCTCCTCAAACTATCTTAATTTAGTCTTAATCTTAGAATGACTGTGTTTCTTAATAAGATACTGATTGACATAAATCTTCAGAACATTTCTCTCACAGAGAAATAGACTTTTCTTACTCATCTTGAGTGATAGCAACCATCCTTATAGTGTTTGAAAGAGACTGGCTCTCATAGACTTGTAGGCTCCTGTATTTGAGTACTTACTTGGTCCCTGTTGGTTGAACTGTTTGGGAAGAAAGTGGACATGTGACCTTGTTAGATATGATGTGTCAAGGGGCATCATTTGAGGCTCCTGAAGCCTCCTACCATCTCTTGTGCACTTTCTCCTCCTCCTTCTCCTTCCTCCTCCTCCTCCTTCCTCCTTCCTCCTTCTTCCTTCTTCCTTCCTCTTTCCTCCTTCTTCCTTCCTCCTCCTCCTCCTCCTTCTTCTTGTTTATAGATCAGGATGTCTCTCAGTTGCTGCTCTGGAGACATTCTCATTTATCTACTGCCATGCTCCCTGACATGATGGTTTTAATCCTAACCCTCAGAAACAAAAAGCCCCAAACAAACTCTTCCTTCTGTGAGCTGCTTTGGTCATGCTTATCATAGCAGTGAAAAAGAAACCAAAACATACCTCATACTTGTGCTCTGACATCTGGGCTTCTCCATATCTTACACTTTGTATTTGGGGTTAATGCTTCATACGTCATACACTTCCAGAGCAAAAGGCTGTCACCAAGGTCTCCTCCACTGTTAGCACTTCCTTAGTGCCACAGAATGGTCAGACAGAAAGTCTATTCTTTTCATTTTGGCCCCTGCTGCCAGCCTGGACTGATTCATTCTCAATGGTCAATGGTTTTGGTGTTTTTGTTTTGTTTTTGCCATCATTTTTACTGTTTAAATTTAGAAGGCTGAATTAAATTGCTCAATCATCACTTTATAGTTGTCTAGTCCAGAGGTTAACAGACCAATAAGTACACATTTTATGCTGTGTAGACCATATGGTGTCTGTCAGAATTACTCTGTAGCCACTGACAATGTCTAAAAGAATGGGAGTGGCTATGCTACAGAATATTGTTTTTATATAAAAGCAGGTGGTGGGATGGATTTGTCCCACAAGGTAGAGTTTGCCAATTCTGAGTTCAACCTTTTCCTTTATAATGTTCACACCTATCATCAGCAATGTGTTTTTTAAACTTGCCTTTTGTCCTGTTTGTAGGAAAATAATAAAAATCACGACACCAGTGCAGGCAGTCTTAGTTTTGTAGATTTAGAGAATTCTTGTCAGCAAGCATGACTGTCTTGCTACCTTAAAAGTCAAGAAATTACTTTTTTCGACTTGTATATCTGCCTGTTTTCTGCATGTAACAGCGTAAGCAATAGCAAGTATACTATTTTTGATCTAAAAGCATTTCTAAGCAGTCTTAGAAATGTGATGGGAGAACTATTCAAAGAAAAACGCAAGCATGAAATTCTTTCCTTCTAAAAATAGAGCAAGTAGATATATCCTGACTCTGGCCAGCACCTCAGAAACTATCTTCCCAAATAAACTCAACCCAATAAAAACATATCTTATGTAAGTCCTGACGCAGAGGTAACCTTTCTACTGCGTTGAACTCATATGACTTTAGCTGTTGGCCGAGCACTTTTACAACATTCAACCCAACTGATAAAATTTGCCCCATCTGAGAAATGTCCATACAACAAAGGGATCTGCAGATTCAACAACATCCCTAATAAAATTCAGCATTTCTGCAATTCAAATATTCACATGGAATCTCACTGGATTCCATACAACCAAAACCAATCTTTTTAAAAGAAGAACCAAATTGGAGGTCTCACTCTCCATGATTTTGAAACTTACAACAAATCTAATCAAAACAATGTAGTGCTGGCATAAAGACAGGCATATAGGCTGAAATAGAATAGAGAGCCCAGAAATGAATCTAACATATGGTCAACATGATTTTTCACAAGTATGCCAAAATGGTTCAATGGAGAAAAATACTCTTCAACAAATGGTGACAGAAGAACTGCCCACATGCAAAATAATGACAGTAAACTCCCACTTCACACCACCAACATTAACAAGTTGACCAAAACCCAAACATAAGAGAGAAAGCTTGAAAATCCTTAAAAGAAAACCAAAGTGGAGAGCTTTATAGCATGGGTTTTGGTAATCATTTTCTTAGCTCAAGTGATAAACAGCACAAGCGATGAAAGATAATTTGATAAATTTATCTGCATCAAAACTAAAAGTTTTATGTATTAAAAGCCACTATTAAACAGAAAAAAATCATAGAAGGGGAACATATATGTAACTGGTAAGATGTTAATATCATGGACGGAGTGATGACTCCACAATAAAGAGCACTGGCTGTTCATCCAGAGGACCTAGGTTTGATTCCTAGCACTATATTATAACTCAAAATTGCCTATAACTCCAGTTCCAGGGGATCCAATGCTTCCTTCTGATCTTCATGGACACCAGGTGTTAGGCTTTAAATCTTGGCTTGCATCCAGACAGATCACACCAAGCTAACATGGTTCCACATGGAAAGGTTTAATGAGAGAAGAAGAGTAGAAGAAGAGAGGAATAGAGGCTGGCCATGAGCATGTGGAGGGAAGCAGGCGAGGAGGGGGATGGGGAGAGAAGGGAAGAGCAGGGAGCAAGAGAAAAAAGAGCAAGAGAAAGAGGAGGGGGCAAGCAGCCCCCTTTATACTGCCAGGCACAGCTGGCTGTTGCCATGGGGTGGAGCATACCTGGCTGTAGCCAGGTAACTGTGTGGGTGGAGCTTAGACAGAATACCAACACCTCCCCCATTTTGGTTTAATTAAAAAAGAAAAATTAGAGGATGGTGGAGCAGAAATAGGGTCGTTGTGATCTCTGTTTCCTGCTTGCTTTTGGGCGACATGTCTCTAGAGAACCTAGAAAATTGGGTGTGGGATGTTTGTCCAGTCTTAAGAGTTGTCTGTTTACTTGTTGTCCAGGGTCTATGGAACCATCTGAGGATAAGTCAGAAGAAACAGGTCCAATAGAAGCATCTGTTTCTGTGAGAGGAGATTGAACATCTGCAGGTTGCTTCTCTGGAGTTGCCCTTGGTGTAGTAAGCACCTGGATTTGACAAGATGCTGGACTACACATACATATTTACTATAGGTAGAGAATATGATTAAGTGTATTTGGAAGAAAAAAATTTTTTTCTTAGATATACATTAGAAACCCAGAGGAATCCCACCCTCTGGAATAGGTAGTAAGTGGGAACTTCAAGCAGATGTACTTATCTGGGTGGAGTCTATTTGGTCTATGAGAGGTGGGTCTGAGTGGGTTTCCTATAGCTTATAAGTTTACAAAAGTTAACAACATGAATATTCTTTAAGATAAGCTTTTTGTGAAGCAGAAGGAACAAAAATTGTGATTACAGTTGGATCATATAGTGGTGAGTTTAGCAAGAAAAGAAAATATGAAGCATTTAACCAGTCATGGAAAGTCAAGCTATAAGATTGAGTAATTTACTGAAACTCTTTAATAAAGGCAGAGGAGTTAGAGGAACCCAGTCTGCTTTCTATCTGAGAAAGTTCATTAGCTGGATCGAGGGTTGTGCTGTCCTCTGGTGTGTGCCTCATAGCTAAGAGAAGCCAAGTTTGAGGACAATAGTTACCCATGGGAGGAGGTATTGAATTATTCATACCGGCATCCAAGAATAATCTCAAGACCCCACATTTCTGCCAGGCTAGATGTCTAAGTCATCATTCAGACCCTTTAGAGGCCATGCAGTGAGACCTGGACTCACCAGAAAGAGTCTCTACCCAGGGTTGGGAGTTTCTACAGCTGTAAGAGCCCAGAAGGGGGAGGGAATTGAGAGTCACTTTCGAGGAAATATTTGCCCAAGGGTCAAAGTCTACTTCTGGTTCAGGGAAAAGGAGTAGCAACGTACACTTGAGTGCCATAAGGCAGAGATGAGGTATCAAGGGTTATTGCTGTATTGCAGTCTAGGGAGCCTAGCATTTCTACAGAACATGTCCCAGAGATCCTAAAACAGTTTGCCATACCAAAAAGACAGATAGAGGAAGCAGTTTCCAGATCCTATTTGGAAAGATTGCTTAGAAACAGAGGGGTTCTGAACCTCCCAGACTCAGGAGTCTACCTGAGAAGCTGGTAAAGGAAGCAACATGTTTGTGTTAATAGGTTGGCTGACTAGAAGGAGCAGAAAGGCTGCTGGTGATCTTGGGTTTAGGCAAATGGGGGAGCAAAGGCAATAGACTCCCTACTTAGCTAGAAGATCCCTTCCCAATAAGGGGACGGGACTTGTTGGCACTACCCAAAAGGAATGGGTGAAAATTACATACCTAAAAATGTAACTAAACTGTGGGGTTTGGTGAGGATGGCAAGGTTGTCCTCTACCCCAACAATGGGGAAACAGGAGAGAGAAGTGGGTACCCAAAACTGTTAGGACTGAGTACATGGCCCCAGTGTCCAAGAGGAAGGAGATGGGTGGCCCACATACCATGATGGTTACCCAGGGCTTCCTGCTGTTGATGGCAGTGGTCAGGTCCAGGGAACTCAGGCTCCTTCAGTCATCCATAGCCAAGCCTAGGAGATCCACTAGAGGGTTATCTGACCGTAATATCCCTTTGTCCTGGGCAAATGAGGGCAATCAACAGCCCAATATCCCTCTTGATGACACCTAGAACATAGCCCTTTGGCTTGTAGAAGTTAGGGCAAGCCCTTGCCCAATGACCTTGTTGACCACATTTGTAGCAGGAGCCCTAGTCTTCTAAGACCAGGAGTTTCAGGTAGTGACTGTGGCTGGTCAGACAGCATTTGCCAGCATATGGTACTTTAGTCTGCAAGCCTTTTCATCTCTCCCATGGTACATTTTAAAGGTTAGCACCAAAACTTCTGCCTATGGAGTTAGGGGCCCTCTCTCTAGCTTGTTAAGTTTGACTTTTATTTTGGGGTAGCTATGAGAAAAGAAATAGGTCACTAGAAGTTGCTTACCTTCTGGGTTTTCAGGGTCTAGATTAGTGTATTGCAATAAAGCCATTGGCAGTAAGTATGAAAATTCCATAAAATTGAGGAATTTAGCATGCCATTGTGCAGCCATTTTGAACCATCGTCTAATGAATACTAAGTCCAGACATTATTGCATAGGTGTATCAATTTGATGTCCTCAGGTGAGGCATTAGTTTTAGAATTTTGGAATTTTCCAGAAAACATCCCAACACAGAATCTGGAGGTATGTTCAAAGATATCGAATTATCCATTGGGGGAAGTTACCAAGTTATCCATACCAATATCCCCAGAGGATGAACTCAATAATAGCAGCACTCTGCCAGGGCAGGTGTCTAAGTCATCATTTAGACCCCCGAAGGCCATAAACAGCAGGTCCCAGACCCACCAGAAAGGGTTCCTACCAAGGCCTAGGATTTTCTGATTGGCTTCTAGAACCTGGGGGGAGGGGGAAGCAAGGAACCACAGCAGTGGCATGCATCTCTGTCTCTCCTCACCATGGCCCTTGCAAGCACGTGGGGTCAAGGAGTGGTAGGAGTGGCAGATGTGGCAGTTACGGGGAGATCAAATTCCATGTACAGGCCACCAATGTTGGGGTAAAAACCTCGGCTTGTGCCCAACATGGTTCCACGTGGAAAGGTTTAATGAGAGAAGAAGAGTAGAAGAGGAAAGGAGAAAAGGCTGGCCATGAGCATGTAGAAAGAAGGGGGGAGGGGAATGGGGGAGAGAAGGGACAAACGAGAAAAGGGGAAAAGCAAGAGAGCAAGAGAAGAGAGAAGAGGAGGGGGCAAGCAGCCCCTTTTATAATTGCCAGGCTCAGCTGACTGTTGCCAGGTAACTGTGGGGCGGAGCATACCTGGCTGTTACCAGGTAACTGTGGGGTGGAGTTTAGACAGAATACCAACACCAGGCACACCTACGGTACATGGATACACATGCAAGCAAAGTACCCATACACATAAAAAAGAGAGAGAAAAGGATGTTACAATCCAGAATGCATAAAGAACACTGGGGGTGGATTGTTGGCTCAGTGATGGAGAGCAATTGCTGTTCTTCCAGAGGACACAGTTCTGTTTCCAGCACCTATAAGATGGCTCACAGCCACCTGTAACTCCAGTTTGGGGGAATCTGATGCTCTAGTCTGGCATCTTTAGATACTAGATATGTGCATGGTACACAGATATATGCAAATAAAACACTCATACATGTGAAAAATAATACTTGAAAAAGAAGAATATCCACAGTTCAACAATAACAACAAAAGTAAACTGACAGAGGAGAAGAAGGCTAGTGTCTTGGTCAGTGTTCTATTGCAGAGAGGAGACACCATGAACACAGCAACTCTTATAAAGGAAAGCATTTGGTTAGGGCTGGCCTACAGTTTCAGAAGCTTTGTCTACTGTCATTATGCTGAGAAGCATGTTGGCATGCAGGCAGGCATGGTACTGGAGAAGGAGCTGACAGTTCTACATTCAGATCCACAGGCAGCAGGAAGAAAAAGAGCCACTGGGCCTGGCTTATGCTTCTGAAACCTCAAAGCCCACCCCAGGGGTATACTTCTCCAACAAGACCACTCTTATTCCACAAGGCTACATCTTCTATTCTTTCTAAGTAGTGTCACCCTCTGCTGAATAAGCATTCAAATATATGAGCATGGAGACTGTTCTTATTCAAGCCACCACAGTTGGGTAGATATTTCTCAAAAAGAAAATGTACAAATGACAACCAGGCATGCAATCTGATACCAATGTCTATGCATTCACATGGAAACTTTGAAGAAAAAGAAAATAACACATGCTGAAAAGGACACAGGGAACCTGGGATTCGAATGGGACACTAATGGAAATTTAAAATCATAAGCCAGTTCTTTTAAAAATTAAGCATATCCACAGCTCTCCTTACTCATATCCCATTGGGGAGAAAACTGGATTCTCAGAAGTGCGACAATCCTGATAAGTCAGGGAAGTCCACCAATTCTTCTCACATTCCTGGACAAGAGGAACCCACCTAGAGTCCCCTGGACACAGGAACCTGGGAGCAGTCAGGAAGAGGATCCTTCTGTTTTCTGCCTGCGTCCAGTGCTGACCTGGTCCCACAGTTCTCTGTGCCCAATACCGCTGGGGAAAAGACAAACTCCAGGAGTGCTGACACACAGGCTTACAGGAGGGTTAACCCACTCTCAGAGACAGCAAGACCAGCTAACACCAGAGACAGCCAGATGGTGAGAGGGAAGCACAGGAAACTACGCATCAGAAAACAACTACTTGACATCATCAGAGTCCAGTTTTCCCAACAAAGCAAATACTGGATATCCCAACACACCAGAAAAGCAAGATTTGGATTTAAAATCAAATCTCATGATGACGATAGAGGACTTTAAGAAGGACATAAGTAGCTCCCTTAAAGAAATCCAGGACAACACAGGTAAACAAGTAGAAGCCCTTAAAGAGGAAACAAAACAAAACAAAGAAACAAAAAAGCCTTTAAAGATTTACAGGAAAACACAACCAAACAGGGGAAGAAATTGAATAAAACCATCCAGGATATAAAAATGGAAATAGACACAATAAAGAAATCACAAAGGGAGACAATCCTGGAGTTAGAAAACCTAGGAAAGTGATCAAGAGTCACAGACACAAGCATCATCAACAGAATATAAGAGATAGAAGAGAGAATATCAGGGGCAGAAAATACCATAGAAAACATTGACACAACCATCAAAGAAAATGTAAAATGAAAAAAGCTCCTAACCCCAAAAATCCAGGAAATACAGGACACAATGAGAAGATCAAACCTAAGGATAATAGGTATAAAAGAGAGCAAAGACTTCCAACTTAAAGGGTCAGTAACTATCTTCAACCAAATTATAGAAGAAAACTTCCCTAACCTAAAGAAAGAGATGCCCATAAACATATGGAACTCCAAATAGATTGGACCAGAAAGGAAATTCCTCCCATCACATAATAGTCAAAGCACCAAATGCACAAAATAAAGAAAGAATATTAAAAAGCAGTAAGGGAAAAAGGTCAAGTAACATATAAATGCAAACCTGTCAGAATTACACTAGACTCCCACCAGAGACTATGAAAGCCAGAAGATCCTGGGCAGATATCATACAGACACCAAGAGAACACAAATGCCAGCACAGTCTACTATATCCAGCAAACCTCTCAATTAACATAGAGGAGAAACCAAGATATTCCATGACAAAACCAAATTTATACAATATCTTTCCACAAACCTAGTTCTACAAAGGATAATAGATGGAAAACTCTAACACAAGGAGGGAAACTAAACCCTAGAAAAATCAAGAAAGTAATCTTATTGCAATAAACCCAAAATAAGAGAGACACACAAACATAATTCCACCTCTAACAACAAAAATAACAGGAAATGAAAATCACTGGTCCTTAATATCTTTTAATATCAATGGATTCAATTCCCCCAAGAAAAAGTTGTAGACTAAGAGCCTAGATACCTAAAGAGGACCCAGAATTTTGCTGCATACAGGAAATATACCTCAGTGACAAAGACAGACAAATGGTCCGAAGAAAGAAGCTGGAATAGTCATTCTAATATTGAATAAAATCCACTTTCAACCAAAAGTCATCAAAAAAAAAAGATAAGGAAGGACACTTCATATTCATCAAAGGAAAAATCCACCAAATGAGCTTTCAATCCTGAATATCTATGCTCCAAATTCAAGCAAACCTCCATTCATAAAAGAAACCTTACAATGCTCAAAGCACACACTGCACCTCACACAATAATAGTGGGTGACTTCAACACTCCATTCTCATCAATGGACAGATCATGGAAACAGAAACTAAACAGAAACAGAGAAACTAACAGAATTTATGAACCAAACAGATTTAACATATTTATAGAACATTTCATCCTAAAACAAGAGAATATACCTTCTTCTCAGCAACTCATGGCACCTCATGGTACCATCTCCAAAGTTGACCATATGATCAGTCACAAAACAGGCCTTAACAGATACAAGAAGATGGAAATAATCCCATGCATCCTGTCAGATCACCACAGACTAAGACTGGTCTTCAATAACAACAAAAACAACAGAAAGCCCACATCCACATGGACATTGAACAGCACTCTACTCAATGATAACTCGGTCAAGGAAGAAATAAACAAATTAAAGACATTTAGAATTTAATGAAAATGAAGGCACAGCATACCCAAACTTATGGGACACAATGAAAGCTGTGCTAAGAGGGAAACTCATAGCTCTGGGTGCCTGCAGAAAGAAACAGGAGAGAGCATACATCAGCAGCTTGACAGCACACCTAAAAGCTCTAGAACAAAAAGAGGCAAATACACCCAAGAGGAGTAGATGGGAAGAAATAATCAAACTCTGGGCTAAAATCAACCATGTAGACACAAAAAGGACTATACAAAGAATGAACAAAACAAGGAGCTGGTTCTTTAAGAAAATCAACAAGATAGATAAACTCTTAGCCAGACTGACCAGAGGGCACAGAGAGAGTATACAAATTAACAAAATCAGAAATGAAAATGGAGAAATAACAACAGAATCTGAGGAAATTCGAAAAATCATCAGATCCTACTACAAAAGCCCAACTTCAACAAAACTGGAGAATCTGGATAAAATGAACAATTTTATAGACAGATACCAGGTACCAAAGTTAAATCAGGATCAGATAACAGTCCCATAAACTGTAAAGAAATAAAAGCAGTTATTAAAATCTCCCAACTGAAAAAAGCCCAGGGCGGATGGGTTTAGTGAAGAATTCTATCAGACCTTCATACCAATACTGTCCAAACTATTCCACAAAATCGAAACAGAAGAAACACTACCCAATTCCTTGTAAGAAGCCACAATTATGCTTATAGCTAAACCACACAAAGACACAACAAAGAAAGATAACTTCAGATCAAATTTCCTTATAAATATTGACACAAAAATACTCAATAAAATTCTTGCAAACCAAATCCAAGAACACATCAAAACGATCATCCATCATGATCAAGTAGGCTTCATCCCAGGGATGCAGGGATGATTCAATAGACTAAAATCCATCAACATAATCCACTATATAAACAAACCCAAGGAAAAAAAACAAACCCACATGTTCATCTCATTAGATGCTGAGAAAGCATTTAACAAAATTGAACACCCCTTCATGTTAAAAGTCTTGGAAAGATCAGGAATTCAACCCTATAACTAAACATAGTAAAAGCAATATACAGGAAACCAGTAGCCAACATCAAACTAAATGGAGAGAAACTTGAAGCAATCCCAATGAAATCAGGGACTAGACAAGGCTTCTCTCTCTCCCTACTTATTCAATATGTACTTGAAGTCATAACCAGAGCAATCATTCAACAAATAGAGGTCAAGGAATACAAATTGGAAAGGAAGAAATCAAAATATCACTATTTGCTGATGATATACTTAAGTGACCCCTAAAAGTTCCACCAGAGAACTACTAAGCCTGATAAACAACTTCAGCAAAGTGGCCAGATATAAAATTAACAAATCAGTAGCCTTCTTCTACTCAAAGGATAAACAGGCTAAGAAAGAAATTAGGAAATGACACCCTTCACAATAGTCACAAATAATATAAAATACCTTGGGGTGACTGTAACCAAGCAAGTGAAAGATCTGTATGACAAGAACTTCAACTCTTTGAAGAAAGAAATTGAAGAAATCTAAGAAGATGGAAATACCTTCCATGCTCATGGATTGGCAGGATTAATACAGTAAAAATTGCCATTTTGCCAACAGCAATCTACAGATTCAATGCAATCCCCATCAAAATTCCAACTCCATTCTTCATAGAGTTAGAGCAATTTGCAAATTCATTTGGAATAACAAAATCTCAGGATAGGGAAAACTATCCTCAACAATAAAATAATTTATGGGGGAATCATCATGCCTGAACTCAAGCTGTATTACAAAGCACTCTTGATAAAAAACTATACGGTATTGGTACAGAGACAGGAAGGTAGATCAATGGAATAGAATTGAAGACCCAGAAATGAACCCACACACCTATGGTCACTTGATTTTTGACAAAGGAGCCAAAGCCATCCAATGGAAAAAAGATAGCATTTTCAGCAAATGGTGCTGGTTCAACTGGAGGTCAGCATGTAGAAGAATGCAGATTGATCCATGCTTATCACCCTGTACAAAGCTTAAGTCCAAGTGGATCAAGGACCTCCATATAAAACCAGATACACTCAAACTAACTGAAGAAAAAGTGGGGAAGAGCCTTGAACACGTGGGCACTGGGTGAAATTTCCTGAACAAAACACCAATGGCTTATGCTGTAACATCAAGAATCTACAAATGGGACTTCATAAAATTGCAAAGCTTCTGTAAATCTGTCATTAGGAGAAAATGGCGATCAATAGATTGGAAATAGATCTTTACCAATCCTACATCTGATAGAGAGCTAATATACAAAATATACAAAGACTTCAAGAAGTTAGACTAGAGAATCAAATAATCCTACTAAAAAATGGGATATAGAGCTAAACAAAAAATTCTCAGCTGAGGAATATCAAATGGCTGAGAAACACCTAAAGAAATGGTCAACATCCTTAGTCATGAGGGAAATGCAAATCAAAGCAACCCTGAGATTCTACCTCACACCAGTCAGAATGGCTAAGTTCAAAAACTCAGGTGATAACAAATGCTGGCGAGGATGTGGAGAAAGAGGAACATTCCTCCATTGTTGGTGGGATTGCAAACTGGTACAACCACTCTGGAAATCAGTCTGGAGGTTCCTCAGAAAATTGAACATTGCACTACCTGAGGACCCAGCTGTACCTCTCCTGGGCATATACCCAAAAGATGCCCCAACATACAACAAAGACACATGCTCCACTATGTTCATAGCAGCCTTATTTATAATAGCCAGAAGCTGGAAAGAACCCATATGTCCTTCAACAGAGGAATGGATACAGAGAATGTGGTACATTTATACAATGGAATACTACTCAGCTATCAAAAACGATGACTTTATGAAATTCATAGGCAAATGAATGGAACAAGAAAATATCAGCCCGAGTGAGGTAATCCAATCACAAAAAAACCGCATACATGGTATGCACCCACTGATAAGTAGATATTAGCCCAAAAGCTCGAATTACCCAAGATTCAATCCACAGACCACATGAACTCAAAAAGATGACCAAAGCGCAGATGCTTCAGTCCTTCTTAAAAGGGGGAACAAAAATATTCATAGGAGGAGATATGGAGACAAAGTTTGGAACAGAGACTGAAGTAATGGTCATTCAGGGCCTGTCCCACCTGGGGATCCAGCCCATATACACACATCCACCAAATCCAGACAATATTGCTGATGCTAAGAAGTGCATGCTGGGGCTGGGGATTTAGCTCAGTGGTAGAGCGCTTGCCTAGGAAGCGCAAGGCCCTGGGTTCGGTCCCCAGCTCTGGAAAAAAAAAGGAAAAAAAAAAAAAAAAAGAACCAGAAGTGCATGCTGACAGGAACCTAATATAGCTCTCTCCTGAGAGGCTCTGCCAGAGCATAACATATACAGAGGTGAATGCTAGCAGCCAACCATTGAACTGAGAATGGGGTCCCCATGGGATGAGTTAGAGAAAGGATTGAAGGATCTTAAAGGGCTTGCAACCCCATAAGAACAACAATACCAACCAACCAGGGCTCCCAGGGACTAAATCACCATCCAAAGAGTACTCTTTGGACAGATCCATGGCTCCAGCTGCATATGTGCAGAGGATGGCATTGTTGGCCACCAATGTGAGGAGAGGCCTGTGGACCTGACTGTTAAGGCTGGACCCTCCAGTATAGGGGATTGTCAGGGTGGAGGTAGGAAGGGGTTGGTAGTTGTGGGGGGAAACTTCCTCATAGAAAAAGGGGAATGGGGGATAGAATAGGGTTTCCTTACCAGAAACCCAAAAAGGGATTAGCATTTGAACTGTAAATAAAAAATATCCAATAAAAAAAAAGACCAAGAAAAAAAATTAAGCATAGACCTGCTATATGATGTACCAATGCCATTATATACCTTCACACCTTAAAAACAAGGACATGGATATATACCTGTACACTTGTGTTTACACTAGCATTCAGTCACGGTACTCAAAGGACAAGCAACTCAGATGTTCACTGACAGTTGTGTGGCTGAGCAAAATACTGCAAATATATCCAGCAGAATATTATTCAGAGTTGAGCAAAGGAAGAACTTCTGGCTGATATTATAGCATATTTCAGCTGCTAAGACCAAGAGAATAAACCTGTCCTAGAAGTGAAAATAGTGCATGAAGTGTGAGAGTAGACAAGTCCGTAAGAGCAAGGGCAGGAGGATGGTGAATGCAGCTGTGGGGTGGAGGAGCAATGGGAGTCATTGTTTACAGGTGCAGATTTCCAGCTGAGGAAGTTGAAAACCGTCTCAAAGGCGGGCAATGGTGATTGCACTTTTGTAAGGATAAAATGGTAACTTAATGGTGTGTATATTATGTCACAATTTAATATTATTTATTCGTTTATTTATTTATAGTTAGTTAGTTAGGTAGATAGGTAGGTAGGTAGGTAGGTAGTCAGTTAGTTTGTTAGTCATTCTAGTTCTCGACATGCTCTACCACTGGGTTGCAGCCCAGCCCCACAATTGTTTTTGAATTACAGACTTTACTTAAATTTACTTAAATTTACTCCCTCAATGATTCTTTTTCAACAAGTTTCCACACTCAAATATTTCCATGAATGATACCCAGGATCCAGTAAAAAAAGGGGGAGGGGGTCCTCATGTGGCTTTGACTTAAATTCTGTCTCTGCAAGGGAATGTTTTAAACTTACGTTCATAGGAAAGACACTCAAGGCCTTGATATGTAATATAAGAAATAATCTGTCTCACCAAACCATGAGAATTAAGATAGTGTAAGAAAGTAATGTTGTTCGTAAAACTAACCACAGCTGTCACCACAGCGGTACTCACCATGGTCCCATCCAAAAGTTATCTTGAAACGGTGAAAGAATGCCTGGCCTCTTTTACAGCTAACTACAGTATTTATTTCTCAAATCATTTCATGACCTTTTGTACCCACTCTCAAGGCTAGCAACCCAGGTTAGGCTTTCCTTACACAACGTGGGTTGGTGCCACTTAGAAACTGATAGCTGAGGTTAGCCCTGTATCTCTCCTCTTTTACTTAACGAATGAGAAGCAGATGCTGTGGCCAATGTAATTGCAGGACTTGGGGTCAGAGTGTGACTTTGTGTGCTTTTGTTCCTTTAATTTACAGCTGCACTTGCTGAAATAACAGATCCAAGAGAGAAAAGCCCTGAGGAAATAGTTTTAAAGTAACAGTGGTGATGCTGGGACGCAGTGCGGTCATATGGGGGCATGCGCATGTGCGTGGGTGCGTGCGTGTGTGTGCGACTATGAAGGATGCCTGGTGTTTTGCTCTGGTCACTCTTCCTCCCTCCCATGAGACAGGGTCTTTCTCTGAACTTGGAGCGTATGCTTCCTCCAAGCTAGGCTAGCTGGTCAGCTAGCCCACTGATTTTCTGTCTCTGCCTCCCACATCCCCCAGTGCCGAGGTTACAGGCACGCTGAGCCACGCACAGATCTTTTACAAAGGTGCTGGGCATCTGATCTCGCATCCTCGTGCTTATCCCGCAAGTTTTCTTATCCACTGAGCCATCTTCTTAGCCTCGAAAGTTTTATTTTCTCTACCTGTGACAGAGATATGAGCTATAACTTACAAAAACTGGCTGAAATGTTTAAAGAGCATTTCTCCTGGTCCCTTGGTGACCCCATGTCCCTCATATCTAGCAAAGGATCCCTTAACTGAGGCAAACCTTCAGGGAACCCCTAAGCTAAATGATATACATCTCTTCCTAAAGTACCAGAGACTCATTACCTCCTCACCAGTACCTGCAGGAGGAAAACTTCCCGGAAGAGCATCACTAACTGGTCTATACAGGTCAGTAAGCTGGTCGGTGAGGTTGGGTACATCTGCTGTCTGGTTTGCTCTTTTCATCCTCCAGCTAAGAATGGCATCCAGCTAAGCAGTTGACACCCTCCAATAAACAACCAACTAACCAAACAAACAAACACACAAGTAAACAAAACCCCACTGCTGTACCGCATGCAAGCATGAGCCTACAATGCCAACACCGTGGATCAGGTTTGCCACTGTCCTAGCAAGCCACTGTGGTTTCCAGCAGGTGGTAAATAATAGAAACCTAGAGAAATAGGTCAAAATTCACAAAAGGAAAACAGTCATCTTTTCCTTACTAGGACGCTAAGCAGTTGAAGCACTCTAAGACTGGGAATAACATGGGATTATATCCTAGAGATGATTTTGAATTTATTATGCCTTAAAAATAGCACTAGATGTTTCAGTTACTTGAGAAGTTCTCTTAGACTGGCTTAAGGCATTTTGATTTGGTTTTCTTTCCCATGCTCTGTTGGAATTATCTTCATAGAAACAGCCCTTTTGGCATCTCCTTAAGAGTAATGGAGGCAAAGAAAAGGAAAAGCAAACCAAGGATCCACACAATGCTAAAAAGACCCATTCCTCTGGCCACACTGTGCCTGTTTTCTAGTCCTGAATATTTTAGACAGGCTCACCCATAAGCACACTTCATGTGTGTCTCCTTCCCATTTTCCTTTTTGAATTGCCAGCTTAGAAGGCTGGTGCCCTTAAAGGCTGACACCCACTGCTAGACAGATGGAGCTAAGAGGGCCAAGGCCAAGGCCAGGCTTATGCTGCCAACTCATTTGGCCAAAGGCCCATCCTTACTATACAGCCACCAGTGCTGTCATTACCCAGCAAAGGCTGATCTCAGTGCTCTTTGCTGTCAGCTTCTCTAGGCTCCTGAAGGTGACAGTAGCCCAGGAACTCCTTGCTCCTTCCTGGCATCCATACATCTGCCAATCACTGCTTTATGTTGATAAGGTGTCCCTCCACAAGAGGCAGCCAGAAGCCCTGTCCCATGGCCACAGCAGGTGTCAAGACATTGTCTGGAACAGCTGTCAGCTTTCCTGTTGTCGGACTGGTATGACTGGCTTGCTGGGCACTCCTTTTCCTGCAGCTCTCCAAGGTTCTAACCTCACAGGCTTTAGTTCTGCGGGAGAGCAACTGTCTTGGTTGATCTCCGTTATGAGGTCAGTCTTCTATTATACTTATACATATCAAGTAGAGATCTAAAATATAGTCCGACCATGTCACTCAGTGCTTTAAAACCTCCCAGGGGAGTTTTCAAGCTTGCTGTTCAAAGTCTGTTATAGACTTAGTTAAGATTGTTTTGGCCCCAGACCTCACCATTTGCAACAACCCATCCTCCTGTCTCTGCCCTCCTATTCTAAGCGTGCCAAGTTCCCTTCAACAGTGGATGCTGGTTTTGTTACTCCCCATATGTCTGCCTAAGTCTTATTTGTCTTTCCAGTGTCAGTTCAAATTCTACTTCATCCAGAAAGCCTTATCTGAATCCCCCAAGACAGGGGAAAAAAGAAAAAGGCCCTGCTTGTCTCTGTGTTCCCAAGGCTTTCCTGACTTTACCTTTTAGCTTACTGTTATGTATAATAACTATATGCAAGGCACTCATTTATATGCTATACTTGAAATATTTCAATATCACTTACCTCAACTCAGTGGCCATTGTGATGATATTAAAAGTTGATGCCTTTAAGAAGTGATTAGGTCTTGAGGAGTCACTCATCAGTAGTGTGTTCATTTTCTTCTGCTCTTCCAAGGGAGAATGTAACAGGAAGACCTACACCTGATACTAGTACCTTCATGTTGGGCTTCCACACCTCCAGAAAGGTGAGAAAATAGCTCTTTGTTCTCTTAGAGCTCTGTGTCCCAGCAACTCTAAGTCCGTATGTAACTCTATTTATGGACATTGAACAAATTGAAGCTAAGAACTATATTTTATCTCATATAGATTAGGTTCTTAACTCATATTTCTTGAATGGGTAAATTCATAGTCATGCTTTCCTACTAAAATTAAGGTACAAAATATGACATTAATGGAATCACTCAAGGGGCTCTCACTTCTGGAAAATGTTAGGGTTAGCTTGTGCTCACCCACAGGTGTGTCTGATTCAAAGTGAACATGGAGGGACTGGAAGTGTCATTCATCTGAAAATTACATGCTTGGAATGTGTGAGGCTCTGGGTTCTGTCTGTTGTACGCAGGCACACACACACACACACACACACAAAGAAGAAGAAGGAGGAGGAGGAGAAGGAGAAGGAGAAGGAGAAGGAGAAGGAGAAGGAGAAGGAGAAGAAGAAGAAGAAGAAGAAGAAGAAGAAGAAGAAGAAGAAGAAGAAGAAGAAGAAGAAGAAGAAGAAGAAGAACAAGAAGAAGAAGAACAAGAACAAGAACAAGAACAAGAACAAGAGCAAGAAGAACAAGAAGAACAAGAAGAACAAGAAGAACGAACAAGAACAAGAAGAACAAGAACAAGAAGAACAAGAACAAGAAGAACAAGAACAAGAAGAAGAACAAGAAGAACAAGAACAAGAAGAAGAACAAGAAGAAGAACAAGAAGAAGAACAAGAACAAGAAGAACAAGAAGAACAAGAAGAACAAGAACAAGAAGAACAAGAAGAACAAGAACAAGAAGAAGAAGAAGAAGAAGAAGAAGAAGAAGAAGAAGAAGAAGAAGAAGAAGAACAAGAACAAGAACAAGAACAAGAACAAGAACAAGAACAAGAACAAGAAGAACAACAAGAAGAACAAGAACAAGAACAAGAAGAAGAACAAGAACAAGAAGAAGAACAAGAAGAAGAACAAGAACAAGAAGAAGAACAAGAAGAACAAGAACAAGAAGAACTAGAAGAAGAACAACAAGAAGAACTAAAAGAAGAGCAAGAAGAAGAACAAGAAGAAGAAGAAGAAGAGGGAAGGGAAGGAAGAGAAGAATGAAGCATGCCAGACTGAACAGAGGAGCAGGAAGTCTTTCACCATTGTTTCTGTCCACTCACAGCATCTATTGGAAGAGAAATCTTGAGCATCTCATTACGATTTTCATTCAGCTGAATCACTTTACCTCTGTGCTCATCCCCAAAAATCAGCCCACTATAGCATCACTAACACTCCAGGAAGCAGATTCTTGTTTTGGCACATCAGTGGCACCAGTGTCCTACACCGTCCATGTCTCTGGCACAGACACTCAGCAACAACTGTGACACCTCATGTCTATGATAATTAATGTCAGCAGGACTCAGGGTCCTGGGACTCCAGTGGCACCTGCAGTGCTGGCTCAGTATATTGGGTTTGTCACAAAGCTCAGCCTTTCTGCCAATAACGGTGGACATCACCATCCCTTACAATCTAGAGGTTTTCTCTCCTAACTGTTTTCCCTTTCAGCAACAAAAAATAAAGAAGTAGAATGGAGGGTTTTATTTCCATTTAATACACCACAGCAAACTGGAAAATATCAGAGGATTATTTTTATCTTGACAATGGAAATATTTTCTCCAATATGACCTAAGGTGACATATAAACTTTAAAAGCAGAACACTGAAATCCAGATGGAAATCATGAGTTCAAATTTAGTTCGAATTCTTTATCTTTTTCTTGTATTGGTGATGGTTAAGAGCACTCTCAGCTTCAGAGCCATAATTTATAAAATTTGCATCATTAAAAGGTAATGTCTCTCATGGTGTTTTGTCCAACTGTGATCAGTAAGTACTTGTAGGACATAAAAGTCTTCAGAGTTATGCTAAGTTGAAACACAGGTGAGCCATCACTGAACACTGCTAAAATGTTGCTGGGATAAGTTATTAGATCCTTATTCTCCACACTCCACATCCCTCCCCAGTCAAGGAAAAGAACTGACATTCTCAAGATAGATTAAAAAATACATACATACATACATACATACATACATACATGCATGCATACATACATACATACATACATACATACATACATATGGACAGACATATACGTACATGCATTCATGTAGACATATACACACATATGCATGCATACATACATACATACATACATACATACATACACAATACACATACATACATGCATGCATATTCATTATCTTTTTTCAGTGAAAAAATGCTCCTGGTTTCCAGAGCAGGAATCACATTCCCTAAATATCATGAAAGATGATTCCTCTGTCTCATGCTATAATATTTGGGGTGTGTGTGTGTGTGTGTGTGTGTGTGTGTATCAAAGTAGAAGGATGCCAGCAGGATCACACAGTCCCACAAAACCCTACTCTATGCACTCCAAGAGAGTTTGAGGTTGACAAACCACTGACATATTAAGTGTGTTCTTCCTTGACTGCTTAGTAGGATAGGGCCCAGATGATGGCGGGTAATGAATGTACTCACAACATACGGCTACACACAACTCCACCAACTGGTGAGAATAGCGTAGACACTTCTGGGCCCCAGACAATTGGCTATCAACAACTGCATTGCTAATAGTGCTCAAGAGATGGTTGACATGACTCCACTGAAGTCAGAATCACTGAACATGTTTGGTACCGAACAGTGAGACTCAAAAGGAAAGCTAGTATGAGCATATGAGCAGAAGGCTCCAGAGTAGACCAGATAGGACGTGTCTTCTAAAGGAGGATGCTGGAACTTGTAATAAAAGAAAGATGGGTTGTGTCATCAATTTTTCTTTCCTTCAAAAGAAGCTATAAGTCAGATTTTATATAAAATTTTTGAACTTTATAAAAACTAAACAATTAGAAAAACAAAGATAACCTTTACTGAACAAGAAAGCATATTTGTAAGCAGGATCCAAGTCAAGGCCGGTGTACATCATCTGACAGAACTTTTGTCACTCCCAAGTGATCCCATAGCTTAACACGGTCGTGTCTTAACGTATGTAGATGACTGGGCTATGCTATAGTCTCAAGTTACCACCAAGAAAACAACACTGATGTTGTAGGGCCCAATTTCTTGTGATGTAGAGGCAGTCAAGTGAAGTTAATGAGGACATAACTGACAAAACACGCCGTGTGTGTGTGTGTGTGTGTGTGTGTGTGTGTGTGTGTGTGTGTGTGTGTGTGGAGAGAGACAGAGAGAGAGAGAGACAGAGAGAGAGACAGAGAGAGACAGAGAGAGAGACAGAGAGAGACAGAGAGAGACAGAGAGAGAGACAGAGAGAGAGAAAGGGAGTGGGAGGGGAGAAGGAGAGGAGGAGGGGGATGGGAGGGAGAGAGGGAGAGAGGGAGAGAGGGAGATACACATTAAAACTGTGTATCTGACATGTTATCCATCTGTCCAGCTCTGTCATCGTCATCCAGTGAATGAAGCCCCATATAAGCATAAACTCCATGTACCTAAAAGACTCATAGCGTTATACCCTAAGATAGATCGTCAATGGTAGGTTGGTTCCATGGCCTTACAGATTGTTGATGAGACAAGGGGGCTCTCTTGAGAAAAATAGTTCAAATAATCCAGTTGCCCTGCTGCCTTCTCTGGCTCCAGTCATTCTCATGTTCCTCTCTTGTGGGGTTTTAAGGTCAATGGTGTTACTGTGGGCAGCAGGAAAGTGCCTCAAAGGCAGAGTCCTGTCCCTGAGAAAATCCTTCTCACAGTAAAAATGAAACAAAACAAAATACCCCCCAAAGAACAAAACAGAAAAAACAACAACAAGAAGAAACCCATTACCGTTTTTTATTATAGCCGACATACTTCACTTTGCCCCTGTCTAAGATCCCTGTAAGAATGGAGAAGCAAAAGCTTGATAACATTTTTCAAGGTTGTACAGTATGTATCTGGGCCCTGGGCTCTGGGCTGCAGTTCCAATTTCTACAGAATAGATGGTGACTGTGTGGCTATAACCTTGCATTTGCCAGCATGTCACCTGTCCATTTCCAGTTACACAGTCATGCTCCCTGGAAGTCTAAAAAGGAATCTACTCATGTGACTGGCAAATAAACTGCAAATACAATTACTAGAAATTAAAAAACAAAATGCCGTAGAGTCCCTTAATGTTCCCTACTTGCTGTCAGTCATGTGCGTTCAGCCCAGTAGGCAGCATGTGGTAAAGTTTCATGTCTTGAAGCATCTCCTAGAATACTCAGACGTCTTTGCAAATTGCTATAAAGAAGACAGGCACATCTGCTATATAAAAAGGAAAGACCAGCAATGGAGGAATGTGCCATTTTCTCCACATTCTGACCAGCATGTGCTGTCCCTTCTGTTTTTTATCTTGGCCATTCTGATTGGTATAAGGTGTAATCTCAGGGTGGTTTTGATTTGCATTTCCCTGCTGACTAAGGATGTTGAGCATTTTTTAAAAAGTGCTTCTCCACCATTTGAGATTCCTCTATTGAGAATTCTCTGTTTAGTTCTGTACCCCAGAACACTCCTCCCTTGCTGGTGTTATTGCAAACTGGTACTACCACTCTGAAAATCAATCTGGTGCTTCCTCAGATAATTGGAAATAGTTCTACCTGAAGACCCAGCTATACCACTCTTGGGCATATACCCAAAAGGTGCTCCATCATACCACAAGGACACATGCTCCACTATGTTCATAGCAGCCTTATTTGTGATAGCCAGAAGCTGGAAACAACCCAGATGTCCCTCAACAGAGGAATGGATACAGAAAATGTGGTTCATTTACACAGTGGAATACTATTCAGCTGTTAATAACAAGGACATCATGAGCTTTGCAGGCAAATGGATGGAACTGGAAAATATCCTGAGTGATGTAACCCAGACCCAAAAGGAGATGCATGCTATGTACTCACTGATACGTGGATAAACCAAAAAGAATGCTCTTTTAAAAATCAATGTTAAGCAGGGTAAGCATTAATTACTGTAGTAAGAATAATTTATTATTATTATTCATTAGGAGAATTCAGAGTTCTATACACCCTAGAATCATTTCCTAATATGTAGCTGTTTGTCAGTGGACATTTATAAGTCAAATCTTAATTTTGTATGTAGAATTTTGTTTTTGCAATATTAGGTTATGATTAATAAAATATTTTATAAACAAATGAAACATATAGGCAAAATTTAATTTATAGCTGTGTTAGAATAGAGAATCATAAAATAGATAATACAATCACAGTTTTCCCTGTCAGTGTTTAGAAAGTGTTTGCTTTGCTTAGCTCCACACGATGGAAAAATGATAAGGATATGACATATATTCAAGTATTTATGTTAATGAATGTTTCCACTCTTTTGTTCTACATAATACCTGTTTGCCTTTGCCTGGACTCTTCTCACACACAACATGTGAGTATGCAAAAATCATGGACACATGTCTTAAGTTAGCCTGGAAGGAGTCACAAGGGATGACATCTTTATTTCTTCACTGCACAAGACTGTCTTCCATGGAGTAGCTCTGTGCACAGATACAGGGGATAATTTCACTTCTCATACTGAACACAAATACAGACCCCTAAATAAAACTATAAAAGGACAACTCATGGTTTCTGTTTCTTACTGTGCCACTGTGATAAGTTGACTTTTCCTCCTACATTTATTGCGCTGTCATTTCAATTTTATTGGCATAAAATTGTCCATAATTCAGTCTTAACTGAATTTTAATATCTAAAGAATTGTGGCAAGGTCCATGCTCGTTATTTTTGACACCTTTATTTGTATTTCCTTCTTTTGCAAAGAAATTTATCAAGGATTTTCTATTCTATTAGCTACTTTTAAAAGAAAAATCTAATTTTCTTTTTTATTCTCTTTATTGTTTTTATGTTAAATATTCTCTTTATTGTTTTTTATGTCATTTGCATCTTTTTTTCCTTTTTTACATTCTGATTTCTGTGTTGCTGGATTTTAGTTTACCTGACTTTTCTCCTACCTTCATGAGATACATGTTTAATACAACAATTTTTCTTCTCTAAATATTGTCACATCCTATAGCATTAGAGTTTAGAATTTCAGCATATGAATCTCAGGGGACACAACTCAACCCACAACAATGATTGACTAAGGTGCCCCTCAAGCACCACAGTACCTGGGTTGGCTGCTCTTAGCTTCTGCATCACTCTTATTCCAATGCTATAGCTCTTCAGGGTTCCAAGGCAGCCTCAAGGACCTCTTTAGCATCATGGCTTTTTTTTTATAGTCTCTGCATCCTAATCCCATAGCCCCTTCTTTAATGAGATTATTTTCAATCTGCCACTCAGACCTGTAACCTCCTAGCATTCTAAAAATTGTAAATTCTCCAAGAAAAAAATGATAACTTTTAAATCCTTTTTCCTTGAACAGTAGACTAGTAAATTTTCAGTAATATGTGGACTTTATGTTACTCTTTAGTAGATTTATGAGTCTGCATTTCATGCAGGTTTTCTAGCTGTCTTCAGAAAGAGGACTGGCACAGTTGTTTTCCTTTGTTTATTGTCTACTGAGAAAGACAGGTTTAGACATGGGTGTGTCTGCATCTCAATGTTTACAAAGAGTATTGCATCAATGGCTTTCATGGTTTTCTACTATAAAATGATTGTTATGAAAATTTTAGGATAAAGTCATATATCTATACGGAAAGTAAGTGGTCTCATCCCCCCATGGCTTTACCCTTCCATTCATCTTCCCAAACAAGACAATTCTGCATATTCTACATTCTTTATATTTACTTAGATACATATATTTTGTAACATATTTTCAAATCAAACATACCCAATTGCAGATGATTACCAACTTACTCATATTGTGTGTTGTGTGTCAATCCACTTATATCAACCCATTCTTTTTCTTTGCTCCAAAGAATAAATATTTTATTATTCATTTATCTCTTGTTGAATTAAATGTATCAAAGACCACCACTAATTTTTCTCTGTTAACATAGTATTGCATTGAACATCATTGCATATGCCTCCTTCTGTACCTGGGTAAACATACATATGCCACATATATGTGTGAGTATCTCAAATTTCTTCTTTGACGATTACATGTTTGTATATAATGCATGTTGGTTACACTCACCCTCCCAACATTCCCCTTTCCTATTCACTCCTGTGAGCTCCCTCTTCTTTTCAAGTCCTTTTCTCACATTCAAGTCTTTCCCACATACCCTCTGTCTTTGGACCCACTGACTACAAGCCAACACAATCCAAACAAAACTAGTACTCATTGAGTATGGTTAAATTATCTGTGGTTACGAAAGTGAAGACAGTGACTACCTCTTGCCCAGGATCCATCAGTAGTCAATAGTTCCATAGAATGAAGCATGGATCCGTGAGCCCTTCTTCAATCCATGACTGACTGAAGCAAGGCCCCATTATCATATGTAGTCCTGTTACTGGAAGCTGCAGCCTCTGTGATTATGATGCCATTTCTACAAGATGGCATTTCACAGCCATATTCCTCATCTGCCAGCTCTTACATTCTTTCTGTGTCCTTTTCTCTGATGTCCCCTGAAACCAAGAGTGGGTGATGCAAATGTCTTATATGAGGATAAGCACTCAACAGGCACATGTTCTTAGCATCATAAGCAGAAATGAGTCTGGATTCACTGCTGTGGTCAAGGCAAAGAGAAGTTCCTCTGCTGAAAGCTGACAGTAGCATTTGTCTGTGGGCAGAAAGTAAATATTTAGAAGGCAGTTGAACACAGTGTCAAACAACTGCCTGCCCCATCGCCCACTAAGGCCTAAGACATACCTGGCCACCAGATTTTGACTGTATTTGTAAAACCAAGCATGCATTCCCTCTTGTGAAGTAGGATCAAAAAAGATGTGTTATCACTATACCAGCCACTCCTGTGCCAGCGGATACAACCTTCAAGTCAGATAATTACTATCCTTTTTATGTTATTTAGGCAATACCATATAATTTCTTAGTATAGATACAGTGTATTCATTGTTATTAGATGCTAAACATTTTATTGCTTTCTTGTGAATACTTCTAAAACACAGGTTGATGCAATTTTTCACCATCTTTTGTTTTCTCACAGAGATCCGTAGAGTTCCAAAAACCTCTTCCATTCAAGTTTTCTACAAATTTTGTTTGATCATACTAAATATTTCTTTGGAATCTTTTAAAATAGACAAACATATTCTCCCTTATAAAAAACCTTTGTGTGTAGTGACATATATTAATAGAAATTAATGCAGACAATTCCAGTACAGTTCAGACTACTAAACCATTTGATGAGGTTTTGTTTTAATATCTGTTTTCTAAGAAACCATTAGATGTTGTAATAGTTTGTGAAACCATTTGCATTTGTTTCTGTTTGTCTGGACTTTGTGTGAGATTATATAAGCTTCGTAGAGCGGGATAAAAAAGATATTCATTCATTTCTGTTATGAAACATTTATATGGGATCAAAATGATTGGTTATTGAATAAAATTGCCTGAAAGGCAATCTCCTCTAGTACACCTGAAACTGGATGATTTTTTACAATACATATTTCTGTATTTCAATATGAAATTATAATCCATGAGTACATATCATAATCAAGAATACATCAGAACCTGATCTTGACACCCTCTTTGCTTCCACTAAGGTTTTATATTGATTTTTTTCCCTAAAATTGACTAACCACATTTTTTTTTGTTTCTCCGGTTTGTTGTCTACTTGCCCTTTAATAGCTACATTTATAATTGAACTTGTGCTTCAACTTACTACTTTTTGTCAGCTGCAAAACTTGCTTAGCAATATAATCATCACATCAAATTTGTTTTTGTCACTTTGCATCTGCTGTTACACAATTATAACAGTATAATTGTTCCTATGCACATGTGTGTGTGTGAGTGTGTGTGTATGCATGTGTATGTGTGTATGTGTGTGTGAGTATGTGTGCAGTGTGTGTGCATATGTGTTTGCATGTGTATATGTGTATGTGCATGTGTATGTGCGTGTGTGTGTGAGTGTGTGTGTATGTGCTCATGTGTGTGCATGTGTATGTGTGTGTATGTGTGCAGTGTGTGTGCATATGTGTTTGCATGTGTGTATGTGTGTGTATGTGTGCAGTGTGTGTGCATGTGTTTGCATGTGTATATGTGTGTGCATGTGTGCAGTGTGTGTGCATGTGTTTGCATGTGTATATGTGTGTGCATGTGTGTGTGCATGTGTATGTGTGTGTGAGTGTGTGTGAATCAGTGTGCATGTGTATGTGTGTGAGTGTGTGTGTGTGTGTGTGTGTGTGTGCGTGCATGCGTGTGTGAGATTGCTCACCTTTGTTTCTTCCACTGAGCTTTGAGATTGTATTTTTTTCTGGGCATTTTCACTGCTCCTTTTTTAAATGGTTGTTCTTTTGAGAACATGTTGAGAGAAACTTTAAGTACTTACATACAAATATTGTTTCAGTGAAGACTACATTTCAGAATAATTTTTCCAAAGGCTTTCTAAGGTATTTTCATTGTCTTCTATAACCTATACAATTTACTTTGTGCCTTTATAGGAAATATATTTCTTGCTCTGGACGATTTTAGGGCTGTCCTCAGTCAATCTTTTAAAACGTGGTATGTATGTATGGTTTTTATTTGTCCCACCTACTCCTTAAGGACAGCTATTAAGAAGGTAATAGATGCGTTCAACTACACGAATGCTCGTTTTTTTTAATAGCTGTGCCTTCCATTTTTCTCTGTTGTCTCATTATGATATTGTTATTAGTATATATGCTCCTCCACCACTGTCTTCTTGTAACTTCATTTTGCTTAATCTGGAGAGAAGGCTCAGGGAATAAGGGTTTTGCTGCTCAAGTATAAAGACCAGAGTTCAATCCATATCACCCATAGAAATACCAGGAAAGTGTGGCAACCTGCTTGTAATCCCATTGCTCAGGGGGTGGAGACACAGAGCAAATAGGCTACCCCTAGCCAAATCAACAAGCTCTGTCTCAATATATAAGGGGGAAATCATGGGGGAAGGTGCCTGATGTAAACCTCTGGCCTACATATGCCTATGCACGCACACACATGCACACATATACACATACATACACGTGTCCATACTTGTGTGAGCACACATGTACATGTGCATAGCACAACACACACACACACACACACATACACACACACACACACACACACTCATACATGTAGAAAAAAGAACACATGTGGCTCTCTTTAGGGCCCAGACAGGTACTCCAGGATGAGATCTGCCTCTAAAGGTCGTAAACTTAATCATATCCTTTGCCACATTGTGTATTATTCAAAATGTTGCCTGGTAAGTTAATATCCATTGACCTTAAAACTTCATCTTGCCAAAACTAGGCTATCATGGCTGAAAATGGTATCCGCAGCAGACCACAGACTTGTTTCAATTGGGGTTAAAATTCATTGGCTCACTGAATTTTCTCAGCTAGTTCTTATGCTCAGATCTACAAATGCTTAGTCAGTAGGACCAGCATTCCAACAATTAATTATTACTAATTTCGCGGGCAAATGGAGGAATAAAATGAGTTATGCTGCATAGAGCGCTTTCTAAATGACATTATGAAAAGAATATTGAGTTTATCATTTACATCCTAAGCTCTGGAATGAAGCTAAGAATGACAACCAAGGCTCTTCCTGACCTTGATTTATTTATCATCAAGCAAAGGTAGGATACTTAGCTTACAATTTGTTTCATAATTAAATGAGATAACTCACATAAAATGACATGCTATCCTCCTCTTTTCCCTCTGCTTTATAAAACATACTCTACACACTCCCAGCATTGCTATAAGATGCTATGTAGATAAGCTTCGGTCAGCAGTTTTTATTTCAAGCAAGAAGGACAAACATAGATAATAACTATTTAAATAATTAATGGACTGGGGGAAAAACCATCCATGGATGCTATACATGGGAAACAAGAATTCTCTGTTGTGACCTAATTCATGTCCTTGGTCAATATATGCTTCTGCCTTTGTTCCAGGGATGATTAACAACACTATGCCAAAAGCATTGTCAGGGGCTGAAAAAGTAGACTGGTAAATTGTAGTTATTGCTGCTAACATTTTTATCATGTACTTGCATCCTAGAAGGCACTGATGGCAGCCTTGCTAGCCATATATAAGAGCAAATGAGGATTGCATTCAAAGGACTCGTCAATAACTCAAAGTTTACTTCCCAATATTTCTATTGCCTTTTAGGTCTCTGCCTAAATGACTCCATTCTTTACTTCTGCCAGCTGGTAATATCTAGATTGTGGAGCTGGCTTTCTGGGAGTGTTTTTGGAGACCCCCATCAGAATTAAGTGGCAGTCACTTCTTTTTCTGACCCTATGGGTTTAGAGCAGAGGAGGAGAAGCAGTACTCTCACTTCAATATGAGCACTGCCCTGTGGGCCTGGAGGGTGTTCTTAACTGGCTCTTACTCCTAGAGTGCGTTATGATATGATAGCATTCTGCTAGGTTTTCCTGACTAAAAATCTCTTGAGCCAGCAGGTGTTTTCCTTCCACTGACGAGCACAACCCTCCTTCCGGTTCTGTATCCAATAGATCACCCTTAGCTTCTGTCTACGGAGATGCCAATGGATTCTGGCAAGATAGTGGTCTTGGGGTAGAAGTCTTTTTAACTGACCCCAGTCTAAATGTCATATGGATGTGGATCCCAGGCCAGTTCCCCAGAGTCTCTGGCCCTTTGTCACTAGTAAACAATATGTTAGTAGAGGAAACACATTGTTTTCCAGGTTCACCCTCTTCCCTGCTTTACAGTTTGAGAATAGCAAAGAGTTTTGGTAGTCTCTGATGCTACGGACAAGTCCACAATGTTCACCAAATGCAAGAAAGAATCTTGGCTTCTTCCTAGATCTTACTTTAAAACAAACAAACAAACAAACAAACAAACACATTTTTCCTATTTGCCTTACTCTCTTGGGTGGATTTGAAATCATGAAATCTCTATAGAGACATTTTTAGAAAGTATTCCATAGTCTCCAATAAATGTACTCACATTCAGCTTTTAAATGTCTCAGTTGTTTAATTTTGAAACACATTATCTTTTTTTCTATTTTTCTTTCTTCCTTTCTTCCTTTCTTCCTTTCTTTCTTTACTTTTTATAACCTTATAAAAATTCTTTTATTTATTTATATTCCAACTGTTGTCCCCCTCCCAGTCCTTCCTTTCACAACTCTCCTCCTCTCCCATTCCTCCTCTCCCTTGCTACTTTTGACACTTGTAGGTAATGAGGCTTAATCAGCTTCAGGTCATACAGATAAAGTTTTGGCTTAAAAAGCAATACTCATTTGTAATGTTTATGTCGCATGTGAACAGTGCGATGGAAATAACTTGGGTTGGATAAATAAAGGAATTACCAACTTGCTTATTATAAAGAAACATTCAATCATAAAGGCTGATGAGTTTCAGAGTGCTATGGATTCCTAGAATATGGAACTTTGAACACTGTTACCCTGTCAGTTTGCATAATTAAGCTGCAAAGCAAGAACTCTGTAGAAGTCTCAGTTTAATTCTCTAGCTCTACATTCCTCCTCTCCACAGGCCATAGGGCTCCTAGCGTTATACTGAAATTATAAGCCCCATCCCGAAGTATGAGAGGAAAGTGTTTACTATAGTCGCAATAACAAATTCAGGAATTCATGACTTACAACGACAAGGTTTATTCTTACAAACCTTAGTGTCAGAGTTCAAAATGGATTCCATGCAGTGGGTATAGGCTGTGTTCCTCTCTGGAGATTTTGGGAGCTAGTCTTTCTCACTTCCCAATTCAGAGAAGTTTCTTGCATGCCTTTGCTTGTGGCCCTCTTTATTTCATTCCATCAGCAACACCCAAGGAAGGTTTTTCTCACATCATCGGCATAATGTTCGTCTAGTTGGGCTTCTATAGCCACATCTCCTTCCTTGACTCTGGACTTCTTCCCCCTTCGTTCAACTTTCAAAAACTTTTGGGATTTGCTAAACTCACCCATATAATTCATGCTTACATTATTTTTAAGCCGGCTAATTAGAAATCTTAGCTTCCCTTTGCAATGTAACAGCATTTGCACAGGTTCTAGGATTGAGAAGTTGGAAATCTGTAAACCCAAAGATGTCCTTTATTCTGCCTACCACATGGTGAGTAATTAATTCCATGATGCACCAGAAGTTCACCAAATCTCTTCTTATCCTCAACTCTACCACCACTCAGGGAATAGGTGTCCATTACTCTAGTGACTTGTCTAGACATCACTTCCAATCTCTACTGGAAAATTCCTAGCTCTAATGAGAAAAAAAAGGATTCCAGCACCTAGTTCCCCTTTGAAGATTTAATATTCTTGAGACACTCATCCAATCCACCTGCTTTCACATTGTCTGTGTGATTTCTGCTGCCACCAAAGCATGAAATAATTGCAATAGAGACTGTGGCCCCTAGCAACTTAAATATCAGTTGGTCGGGTCTTTTAGAGAGGGACTCTATCTTTCTGGGTTATGCTTATTCTAAAATGCTATTCTGACCCTATCTGAAGTTCAATGGAAGGCCAGCTTTGGATTCTGACCTCCAGTTTTTATACCCTGATAACTAGTTGTAGGCTCTGATCCATTCTCCAGTCTCCAAGCTGACAACTCAGAGTCCAAGAAGCAGGACCAAAGGCAAGGTGTGCTTCTGTTCCAGACATTGTTCCCCTTCTGTATTAGTAACTGTCCAGCGCCTTCAAACACGTGTTTTTCATGGGTCCATGCCACATGGTTCACTATCACTAGAGGACTTTTTTAGTGTCTTTGATGCACTTTTATTGACTTGAATTCCTTATTATATGATTCATCTTCCTTTTTGTCTGGTTCTGTTGTCCTTTGTGCTCAACATATGATTGTTCTTAGTCAATTCCTAGATAGACAAATAGACTTAACAGATTTCCCCTCAACTATCAGACAAGTGGATATTTTCTTTATTCTAGAATCCCAAGATTCCCAGTAGTTTCTTCTGTCTTCCTAGTTCTCTTTCTCTGAAGTTGTCTAGTTCCAATGTACATTCTGTCTAATTCTGAACTAGAAGAGATCCTTTAAAACACCCTTTACAGAAATGCCCATAATTTAAAAAAATACATCTTTCATTACTGACACTTTTTTCCCCAATTGTCTTTTATGAACAAATTGTACACAAGTGTGGTAGAGTGTTTTGGACATCTCAAAGAGACGCACTGATAACTAAGTTTTTGTTATTGTTCACTGATATGGTTTCAGGCTGTCTTGTTTAAATTGGATGGACCACAGGTATAATCTCTTCTCTAATTGGACCTCTTTTAAGACATGAAGCCTGGTTCTGTCTTTGTTGACTCCACTCTCAATTGCCAAATGATATTTCCCAACAATCTTAGTTTTTCATACCACCTTGAAACTTACTTGATGTAATTATACTCCCATTTAGAAGTCTTTCTGGGAACTGTGAATTAAAGGTCAGCATCTACTGGAGGCCATAGTCCTACAGATCCAAACCTGCAATTATCCAGGAGCTGGGTCACTCCGTTGATCCTGCAGAGCTAAATGGTCCTCATAAATATTCCAGGCAGGCTTGCCAGGGTTGACAGGGTTTGTGCACTGAGTCACAAAAAATGCAAATTGATATCAAAGCAGGCACTTGGCACCCATTAAACTCAATTTTGTTAAGAATTGCTGATTTGTAATTTAGTATCCAGGGATTTGGGACAGTGGGAGTTTGCCTGTTTTACAAGAAGAGTTAATGAGTCACAAAACAAGCAACAGAGCAGCCGCACAGGACACTGCAATTTTAAGCAACTGACCTTGGTTGTTTAGCTGTTGTATAGATAAACAGTGCTGAACAGAAGGAAGGATCGGAAGACTTCAGCTTGAATCCTTTCTCATCTGTCAGCTCTGGTCAAAGCACTTATCTCTGAACCTTCCTGTCTTCTTTAAAATAGGGATGGCAATAATGATTAAACCACAGCTAATTCTCAAGAATACCCTTGGCAGGGAATAGGGAGGCAAAGTTTAGAACAGAGGCAGAAGGGACACCCATTCAGAGCCTGCCCTACATGTGGCTCATACATATACAGCCACCAAACTAGATAAGATGGATGAAGCAAAGAAGTGCAGGCTGACAGGAACCTGATGTAGATCTCTCCTGAGAGACACAGCCAGAATACAGCAAATACATAGGTGAATGCCAACAGCAGACCACTGAACTGAGAACGGGATCCCCGTTGAAGGAATCAGAGAAAGGACTGAAAGAGCTTGAAGGGGCTCGAGACCCCATGTGAACAACAATGCCAACCAACCAGAGTTTCCAGGGACTAAGCCACTACCCAAAGACTGTACATGGACTGACCCTGGACTCTGACCTCATAGGTAGCAATGAATATCCTAGTAAGAGCACCAGTGGAAGGGGAAGCCTTTGGTCCTGCCAAGACTGAACCCCCAGTGAACGTGATTGTTGCGGGGAGGGCAGCAATGGGGGGAGGATGGGGAGGGGAAGCCCATATAGAAGGGGAGGGGGAGGGGTTGGGGGATGTTGGCTCGGAAACCGGGAAGGGGAATAACAATCGAAATGTAAATAAGAAATACTCAAGTTAATAAAGATTAAATAAAAATAAAAATTTAAAAAAAAACCACAACTAATTGACTTCTTCGTTGACAGAAGGCATTGATAAAGAAGATGAAAGAACTCAGTACACTTTAAGCCCAGTAAGTTATATTTTAGATTAATAAAATACATATTATTTGAGGATGGCTGAGAACAAATGATTGCCAAAGATGATTGTCATTTCATTTGAGTGACCCCTGACATTCTTGAAGTTAACATAGAAAAATAAGCACTAGTTATTTTCTATATGATGACAACAGTGTCATGTATTTACCTGCCTGAAAAATATCTTCAGGGTCTAACCAGAGTCATCCTTCCTAGGCTGTTCTTTTTTGAACTGCCCCCCCCCCATGTAGGGGAATGTCAGGGAGCAGAGGTGGGAAGGGGTAGGTGGTTGAGTGGGGCAACACCCTCATACAAGAAAGAGGAGGGGACATAGGGAGTTTATGGATGGGAAACCGGGAAAGGGGATAACATTTGAAATGTAAATTAAAAAATCCCAATTGAAAAAAAAAAGCAAAGACTAAAAATAACTAAGAGTAGAAAGTGTCTGAAATCAATCTCAAGTTAACATTTTATTGTGATTAAAGAATTTCCTGCCAGTCATATTGGAATATTATGGGTTTTTTTTTTCCTTAAGAGAGATCTGAAACATGGACATCCTACCAAGGCAAAGGTCTCAACCCTGAGAATAGAACTCCACTGAGTTCTCCATTGCTAAAGCAAGCAGAATGGAAACATGTTTTCTGTCTTCCAGAACAGAATCTAACTGTCTGGGGTGAAAGATTAGAATTTGCAAAGAAAGGATGAGAGAGGGTTGCTTTCATGCTGAAGGAATCCATGCTTGAGGAGATTTTCTACTAATTTCTTTCAGTAGCACTGTGAAATTTGTAGCAAATGGATTAACATTTACCAGTAGGTGTTCATTTATAAAATACAGTTTTCTCTGCATTAGATTTTTCTTTTATTGAAAATGGATTTTTTCATATGATATATTCTGATTAGAGTTCCCCTCCCTCAACTCTTCTGAGATCTCCCCACTGCCCATCCCATCCCTCTTTAGAATAAAAATGAGCATCTAAAAATAATAATAAAGCAAGATAAAACCAAACAAACAAATCAGAATAGGACAAAACAACAAAAGAAAAAAGCCAAAGAAAAAAGCATGAGAAACGAATATAGAGCCAGATACACACACATTCACAGAACATTAATATTTGGTTTTCCCCTGGGTCAGCAGCTTAATTAACCTTGGGTTCTTGGTCACCCAAGCAGTGTCTCAGATAGAGTCCATCTCATGGAGTAGGATTTAATAGTTGGTTATTAGCACAAGATTTGTGCCCCCATTGTACCAGTGAATCCAGCAGGCAGGTTTTCATTGTAGATCAAAGGTTTTGTAGCTGGGCTGGTGTTTACCTTTCTCTTTTGGTAATGTGTAGAGAACCTTCCAGTACTATGAACACTAGTTGGTAGGGGTAAAGGTTTTATGTAGGCACCAGTTCAATTTCTCCATGCTCAATGAGTTGTGAAGATGTTATCTTCAGCAATGGGGTCTTACTGTCAGTTTGCACAGACCATTCAGTAGGCTTGACAATGGACTAGGTTGTTTGGGGATTCCCATGGGATCTCTTTGTCCAACAGCCCAATTAGATATAACCCATTTTTTGCATATTTTGCTACTGGAAGCTTCATTTGGAGAGATAAATGTCCAGTTGGGACTCAGTGTCCCTCTTTATTTGTCAATTTCATTTAGCTCACCTTCATATATATATACATTTTAGGAAGTTTCTATTACATTAAGTTTCCATATAACCTCTCAAATGGCACCTAATTTCATCTGTCCCTTCCCATATCCCCTCTCTTGCCTCTTTTTACTTTCTTCTCCATTCTCCATTTGATCCTCTCCTTCTAGCCCCGCTTCCCTTGTCCAGTCATATCTATTCTATTACTTTTTTCTAGGGAGATCCATTCTTCCCACCTACTCCCTTACTCTATACTTATTTTCTGTACTTATTCCTGTTTATTGAAGACTTATCAACTACCATCCACATATATGCAAATATATACCATATTTGTGTTTCTGCATCTGGGTTACCTTAGTCTTAGCTCCAAACATTTATCTGCAAGTTTGGTTATTTGATTTTTTTTAGCAGCAGAATAATCTTACATTGTATAAATACACCTCCTTTTCTTATTCATTCTTATACTGACAAACACCTAGGCTGCTCGCAAATTATGGCTATTATGAATAGATCAGCAATGAACATGGTTGAGCAAGTGTCTTTATAGTAGAATGAAGCATCTTTTGAGCATATAGTCAAGAAGGATATAGCTAGATTTTTGAGGTAGCTCTGGGGAACTGGTACTGATTTCCATAGTGACAATACATATGAATGCTCTTCTTACTCCATAGTCTTGCCATAATGACCTGAAATTTGCTTTGTTGAACTTGTTTTGTTCTGACTGATGTAAGATGAAATCTCAACGTGATTTTGATTGCATTTCCCTAATATCTAAGAGTATTGAACATTTCTTTCAGTGTTTTTCAACCACTTGTGTTTTGAGAATTCTCTGTTTAGATCAGTACCTCATTTTTAAAAGTGTAATTTATTTTCTTGATATCCAGTTTTGTTTATTTTTTAAATATATTTTAAATATCAGCCCTACATTGGATGTCTAGTTGGTAAAAAAAAATCTTTGGCTATTTTTTAGCCTGTCACTTTGTCTAAATGCTGGTGTCCTTTGTCTTACCAAAGTCCTCCAGTTTCATGAACTCCCATTTATTTTCACTGCCTATGCTATCAGTGTTCTGCTCCAAGACTTTTCCTGTGCCAGTGAGGTCAGCCATTCCCCAATTTCTTTTCTGTCAGATTCATTGTAATGCCTGTATGTTGAGGTCTTTGATCCATTTGGATTTACATTTTGTGCTTTTGATTGTAGTAGAAGGATGGACTCTGTTTTCATATCTAATCCGCTAGTCTGTCTTTTCATTGCAGAATTAAGACCACTGATATTGAGAGATATCCAGTTATCAACGAACAGTGGTTTTTTTGATTCTTGCTATTTGGTTGTGATGGTGTGTGTTTTCTCCTCTTTCTTATTTTCTGGTCTGAGATTATTTATATTCCTGTGTTTTCTTGAATGTGGTTAACTTCTCCAGTTTGAAGTTTTCCTTCTAGTGTCTTCTGTCAAGATGGATTTATAGATGCACACTGTTTAAATTGAATTTGATTGTAAAATGTCTTTCTTTATCCACCTACTGCAACTGAAAGTTTTACAGGGTATAGTAGTCTAAGCTGGTATCCATGATCTCTTAAGGGTTTGAAGAACATCTATCTAGGCCCCTCTGGCCTTTAGAGTCTTCATTGACAATTCAGGTGTTATTCTAATAGATCTGCTTTTATAGGTTAATTGGCCTTTACTCCTTGCAGCTTTTAATATCCTTTCTTTGTTCCATGTTATTAACGCTTTCATTATTATGTGTCATGGGGAATTTCTTTTCTGATCCAGTCTACTTGGTGTTCTGTTTGCTTGTGCTACCTTGATAGGCCTCTCCTTTGGGTTAGGAAATTTTTCTTCTATGATTTTATCAGAAATATTTTCTGTGAATTTGGTCTGGGTTTCTTCTCCTCTTTTTCTCTTCCTATGATTCATATATTTTTGTATTTTCATAGTGTCCCAGATTTCTAGGATGTTTTGTCCTTGGGTTTTCTAGATTTAACATTTTCCTTACCCGAGGTGTCCGTTTCTTCTATCTTGTCTTCAATGTCTGAGATTCTTTCTTCCATCTCTTGTAGTCCATTGGTGAAGATTACCTTTAAGGTTCTTGTTCAAGTTCCTACGTTTTTTCTTTCCAGTTTTATGACTCAGGCTAATGTTAAAGACTATGCTCACAACCAGAAATATAACATACGTTTATGTTACATGATACAATACAATTATGTCAAAAATGTGAGACACCCTCTTCAATTAGGAAAGAATTTTTTAAACTTTTACTGAATTTTTACTAATATAAGTGGCTGTAAACTCATTCAGGTGGAGTGCTTCTGCTATGAAAATGAGCAATAAAACCGATTCTTATATTCTCTTTTAAAGTTGACCATGTGCATATAATGTATTCAGATAGAAGGAGTATTAATGAAATGTACTTGCAGCTTTCTATTCATAATTTTAAATTGTAATAAGATAACTTTCCTGGACATGTACTTTTAAATAAGCAAAAGGTAGAATTCAATATATCATTTCTAGTCATATTATTCAAAAGTTAATTTACTTGGTACTGTTAATTTTCCATATATATACACAACTATACTTTATGTAACACAAAGACTTCAGGGATGGCTCAGTGAAAAAACATAAGCACAAGGACCTCAGTTAGAATCCCCAACACCGACATTAAAAACAACATGGCTGTAAATACCTTACGGTAACCCTTGAACTGGAGTATGGCTGGGCCAGCCAAGCAGATCCCTGAGCTCTCTGGCCCAACAGCCTTGCTGAAACAGCAAACCTTCTGTTCAGTGAGAGACCCTGTCTCAAGGCAATAAAACGGAAACAAAGAGGAAGACATCTGCCATTCCAGCCTCCATATGTGCACACTGGGGCTGCACATTTGTGCATTCATATATGTGCTACACGCACACACACACATACACACACACACACTCTAAAAGATGCATTTTAACATACGTTTAGAATTTTGTATAGTGCTTTTAATCTTATTTAAATATTCTGTGCTTTTTGCTTAAAATTTTGTGAACAATGATCCATGTGGTTCAAAACCAAATTTCCTCATGAGGAATATTATCATATAAATGCAGGAGCTCATCAATCCTCTATTGTTGCACATTTTTAGCTGTTCTCTTTCTCATTCTGATTGCAAATAATTTAAAGGGTAGCATGTTTGCACCTAAATCTTGGTTACCATCTCACATTGATTATTCTATTGTTTCTTTGAACTGTAATTATTGGAGGAAAATATGAACACTTTTTTTTGTTTAAATCATGATCCACCTGAGTAAGGTCTTTTGCATAGAGGTATCATTACTTTGCCTTGCTACAGGTCCACGTGTGAGCACTCTACAGAAACTCTACAGAAATGAGTCTGCTATGCAAGTGACTTCCACCACTGTGTTCAGTTTAGACCTTGTTACATCTGACTGGCAGATGAAGGCGACATAGTTTTCTTCCTGAATTACTAACATAGGTGTTTTCTATGTTAGGTATGTATTTTCCTTTGACATCTCTGTTTGGCTTCTTTGCCTGTCCTGTTATCGTTTTTCATGTACTTCTGTAGGACTCCACAGAAATGTAACTCTCAAAGGTTTATTTGTATAGTTCCCCAAATATTGTCTCCCAATTCGTTAAAGGTATTTTGTTTTAATTGACTTTAAACCTATAACTCAATTGACCTTTTAAAGTCAACACATAAAATAATGGAGTTCTCATACTTTTTATTTTATACATGTCTCTGTAGTGTGTTCTAATACAATCCTCTCCCCCACCATCCTCCTCAATCCCTCTGCCTCTACTTCATGGTCCCTTTCATCTACCTAAAAGGTCCCCTCTGTTTCTATGCCACATGTTTTCCATTGCCCTCTCTTTCATTCCTCTGTCACATCTCCTTTATAATCTCTTACATCTCTCTTGATTAAGATTTTTTGCTGTTTTGAAAAAAGCCCATGACGTCTCAACCCTACACAAAGAATGATAAGTATCCAAGGCAAGCCAAGAATGAGAAATATGGCATTTCCCATGGAAGGGCATACCAACTGCTTGCCCGGGGCCAAATGATCATCCCTGAAAACATACATACAGGTTGCATAGGCTTAACAGGTTATATTTAGAAATATGTGTGTGTATATATATATGCATTCAGCAACAATTAGTGAAAAAACAGACCATAAATTTGAAGGAGAGTGAGAAGGGGTATGTGGGAGGATTTGTAGGGAGGAAAGGAAAAGGAGAAATATTACAATTCAACTATAATCTCAAAAATAATTAAAAATATTTTCCACTGTTTTTGTATTAAGGACATAAATTCCTAGCTCAATAACAGTTCATGATTTATCTACACAACAGACCAGTTGTTTAGAGTTAATCTATTCATTTATGTTTGTGTTGGATGTGGGTACATGTGGGAGAGGAAAGAAGTTATTTTCTATTACTCATCTTATTTTGGGGTTTGCTTTTATATATGTGTTTGTTTGTTTGTTTGTTTGTTTGTTCTTTGGCTTTTGGTTTTTGTGTTTCTGTGACGAGTTGTCTCACTGAACCCAAGGCTCTGTGTTTTGTCTAGACTGGCTGTCTAGAGTACCCCCAATGCCTGCCTGCTTTTGCCCCCACAGCTCTGCAATCTCAGAGGCACGTGACCTACCTGGTTTTGATGTGGATGCTGGGGATCCAAGTCCAGATCCTCCCAGTCTCACGGTTGCATTTTTTAATTACTTCAATATACAATATAAATGAAAATCAAGACTTTTCAACCACTGAGCTATCTCCTGACCTGACCTGACAGTTGAGCTTATTCTTGATCTGTATAATAAGAAATTAAAATCAAACTTTTAGGTAGCCTTTGTTCAATCTTTTCTTCCCTTCAAATATTTATTATGTGATACATTATATTTATTAGTATAATACATTTTCTGGGCTGAAGAAGTGGCTCACTGGTTAAGAAGGCGTGTTGTTCTTGCAGAAGCCTTGAGTTTGATTCCCAGCACCTATGTTGGGTGGTCCACAGCTCCCTTTAACTACAGCTCAAGGAGCTCTTTGCCTTCTTTTGATCACTGTCAACGCATGAAGTTAGATGCCCATACCTACACACAGACATATACATACATATATAATTATTAAGTATATAAAAATAAATAAAATTTATCTCAAGACAAACTCTAATTTCTTTGAAGAACTAGGCATGCATTTTTTTTTTATTAACTTGAGTATTATATACATTTCGAGTGTTATTCCCTTTCCCGGTTTCCGGGCAAACATCCCCCTCCCCCCTCCCCTTCCTTATGGGTGTTCCCCTCCCAACCCTCCCCCCATTGCCGCCCTCCCCCCCACAGTCTAGTTCACTGGGAGTTCAGTCTTAGCAGGACCCAGGGCTTCCCCTTCCACTGGTGCTCTTACTAGGATATTCATTGCTACCTATGAGGTCAGAGTCCAAGGTCAGTCCATGTATAGTCTTTAGGTAGTGGCTTAGTCCCTGGAAGCTCTGGTTGCTTGGCATTGTTGTACATATGGGGTCTCGAGCCCCTTCAAGCTCTTCCAGTTCTTTCTCTGATTCCTTCAACGGGGGTCCTATTCTCAGTTCAGTGGTTTGCTGCTGGCATTCGCCTCTGTATTTGCTGTATTCTGGCTGTGTCTCTCAGGAGCGATCTACATCCGGCTCCTGTCGGTCTGTACTTCTTTGCTTCATCCATCTTGTCTAATTGGGTGGCTGTATATGTATGGGCCACATGTGGGGCAGGCTCTGAATGGGTGTTCCTACAGTCTCTGTTTTAATCTTTAGGCATGCATTTCTTACACAAACCCCTATTACTGTAAGCTCTGTAATTTTACAGAGTAAGTTTTTGCCCTAGCTCACATTCTTAATTAGATTATTATCTTTTCAAGCTGTGGGTACATTAGAATTGCCACAAATCTATAAGTTAACTAAGGAGGAGCTGATGTGCATAATAAGACATACCTTTTGTTCTCTTCTTCTGATGTAATGTCCCACGACTTAAACCATTACTTATATCGCCAAATAAAGATTTATAGTTCTTTTCATGTGAGCTCGTAAAACTCATAAAATATTTTATGATCTGTTACTATTTATAATGAAGAATTTTATCCATATCTGAATTGCTTATATTAGATATATACTCAAGCCACTGATATTTAATGCATTTTATGTCCTATCCTTTTACTGTATTTTATTAGTTATTTCTAATACCAAGAAAGCATTCTTCTATGTGCATGACCTACTACCTTCCCATACTAACACCGCATATGTAGACCTACTATCTTCCCATACTAACACCACATATGTAGACCTACTATCTTCACACAATAGCATTAATCTTCTTCCAAGTATATCTATTCCTTCTTGCACTGCGTTGCTGCAAACTCAAAGTTCATTCCAAGTCACTCTATGGTGCAGTAGATAGCTTATCGTGCTCCTAAATTCAAGGGCTAGTATGAGTGACCACCAGGGGAGGACAGGGTAGCTACCATCCTTGTTCTCTATGCCCCTGGTCTTCACTTAAATGTCACCTCTCTAGTGAGTGCTTTCTCACCAACTGTCTACGTAGCATTCCACAAACCTCGTGTTCATTCAGTTTCTTTCACAATATAGGATGAATATCCCTTAATGAAAAGTGCTTGGTACCAGAAGCATTTCAGGCTTTGACACTTTTTACATTTGAGAGTGTTTATACAAATAATTTCATTTATATGAGATACCTTGGAGATGAGCCCATATCTAAACATAAACTCCATAACCTAGATATGTTTTGATTCACATACTATCAGAGTAACCTGAAGACAACTTGAAAACAAACAGTGTCTTTAAAGCATTTGACTTTTAATTGAGACTTGTCATATGAGATCAGGTTTGGACTTTTCCATTTATCTGGGTTTAGGAAAGACATGTTTTGAAGCATTTTGAACTTTCAGAGTACCCTCCTCTGCAGGAGAATCCTCAAACTACATTTGCTACCTTAAATATGAACAAATATGGGCAGTAGGAAATATGACATCAGGCAACTCATTCATGCTTCTTCTAAGCTACATTTCCTCATCTACCTACCGACTCCATTGGTTATAAGATACTCAGTAGGTCCCATTAACTTTCCTTCTCTCTCCTTTTTGCAAAGATTTATATGTCTCACAAAACCCACATTATCCATTAATATCTACTTTAGTTGTCATTGCTAGAAACCTCTCCCACTTCACTGTAATTATATCTTGTGAAAAATCCTGGGGAAGCATCCCATATACAGCCACCAAACCCAGGCAATATGGAGGATACCAGGAAGTGCATGCTAACAGGAGCCTGATATAGCTGTCTCCTGAGAGGCTCTGCCAGAGCCTGACAAATACAGAAGCAGATGCTCACAGCCAACCACTGAACTGAGAACAGGGTCCCCAATGGAGGAGTTAGAGAAAGGACTAAAGGAGCTGAAGGAGTTTGCAACCCCATAAGAAGAATAACAATATCAATCAACCAGACACCCCCCTTCCCCAGAGCTTCCAGGGTCTAAACTACCATCCCAAGAGTTCACAGGGATAGACCTAGGTCTCCAGGCGCATATTTAGCAGAGGATGGTCTTGTCCAGCATTAATAGGAGGAGAGGCCTTTGGTCCTGTCAAGGCTCAATGCCCCAGCATAGGGGAATGTCAAGGTGGGTAGGTGGGAGGGAATGGGTGGGAGTGCGGGAGGGGAAATGGGATATCCGGTTTCTGTAGGAGAATCTGGGAAAGGGGATAACATTTGAAATGTAAATAAAACAATATCCAATAAAGGGGAAAAAAGAAAAAAATCTCTGCACACTCTCCTCCTGCCGCCCCCGCAAAAAGAGAAAAGAAAAATCCAACAGTTAATAATAGAAAAATCAATATTCTAATGTAGCCTTCACTCCAAAATCAGTCATTTGTGCTAATGAGGGCTGAGGACCAGCTCAGTAGCTTCAGGGTATCAAGAGTAGGAGGATTGGATTGGCAGGCAGCGTCTCAGGCAAGGGCGCAGGTGCAAGCTGACAGGTGACTCACTGTTGTTCTGAAGCTGCGCTCAGAGACAGCTTTCAGGTTTTCTCTTGTAACGCCCTCTTTCCAGAGATTTTTACCAAAGTTATATTTGAGAACAAATATGGTATAGAAAAAGGCAAAACAGACAAGTACACAAGAAAGTCCAACGCCATTTGTATACTAGAAAGCCAGAGTTGACAAATGCCCTGGCAGCCAAAAGTGAGTCATGCGGCTGTGTTCTCAATCATGTCGCACCTGACAGAGGAATGTCCTGGTTCTTACTCATCTGTCTTCTGTGACCACATCTGCGTTCTACGGATGAATTCTGGCTTGCATTGCCCTTTTATGCTCAAAGCCCCTTCCAAGTATCTAACGTCAGCAAATTGGAAAAATGTAAAGTTACTTAAACCCTGTGGGTCCATGCCAAGGTAGGTGACTATAAATTATTCTAAAACAAAAAGAAGTGAATTTGTAAGTATTTCTGGGAAGCCATTGGTAAAAATTAGTTACCATAACGGCTTTGACATGGACAAAAAAGCTATTTGCATTCCAATTGCTCTTTTTTTTTTTGAGAAAAATTAGTAACCCAAGTAACCCATCATGTTACAAGAAAATCAAAGTTATTGTTTGGGTTTTCAAGTTCCAGAATTGCATGAGGACATTTATTCCTTAGACAGATTCAGACTTGGCACTATCTCCAAAGAAGTTTGAAAATGTTCATTCACTTCAGAATGGTCTGCATTTCCATCATCTGTGCATTTATTAGGTGATGACAGATATAATTTTTTTTGATGTCACAAGTACCCATGGCCATTGCTACCTCCAAGGTCACATAGGGCCTTTCTTTTAGTGTCCTGACTTCTGTCTTTGCAAAGATTTACAAAGATTTGTTTTATTTACTCATGTATGTTGTCAAAAACATCCAAATGGAGCAATACTTGTATAATAACTCTAAGTTCAAATGGCCACACATCCAAGTACAGCTCCTTGTTTTGTCAGTGATGGGGTTCGACCCCTGTCCTGTGTTTAGTAGGCAAATATTCTACTGCTGAGCCATATCTTTAGCTTTCAAACAAATTATTAAAAATTACTCCTATAAGTTAAATAGAAAAGATTCCTTGTAAGTAATGGTTTTTCTGAAATGATTTATGTAAAGGAGATTAAATAGACCCTCTTTCAAATTATCGTTGCTTTTTCTCACAACTAAGAGTACAGCTCCTTATTAATCATGGCCTCTGCTGTTAAACAGAGAATGAAGCCTAAACCCATAAGGGGAACAACTTTAGTGTGACGAAGCAGGACATACATTATCACAAAGGACTTCATTTTGCTCTTAGCTCTGAGCTGCACTTCAGCAACTGGCAGTGTGGCTGGCTGTTCTCCCACCTGGGATAAGCAACCTGGTTTTGCTCAGCGGCTGGGTCCAGAGTGCACATCACTCCCAGTGCTAAATGTGGGGTGCCATCTCTTTTGTTCAAAAGGATTCTGAGTGCCCCATGTTTCGGGGGGTGTCTTGACAGATTACTTTATATAGGTCTTGTCACACATCAAGTCAAAGGCTGTGTCACTCCTGGGGGAGAGTCAATAGCTTTGATGTAGAGAGTCTTGCAGACAGGACAGAGATGACACTATACTCAAGTGGTTCCTGTCTCTGGGAATGTGACAAACAACTTGCTGACAAGGCTTAATGTGCCCTTTAGCCTCTTGGCTCTGCCTGAGGAAAATAAGCACTCTGACAGGGAGCATAGTCTTCTATCTTCTACCCACCAGGTTGGAGTTGACAAGTTGACCACCTAGCATCTCTTGAATTTTTGTTACACATGGGTTAACTCTATGCACTCTTCTTTCTGAAAGGATTGGGGTTTGAGAGGGTTGTTTTTTTGTTTTGTTTTTTTTGGTTTTTTTTGGTTTTTCTTTTCTAGTAGCCTGGGCATTGATAATAAAATATACAGCTTTGACTTTAACTGTCTTTCTTTTTTTTCTATTGAATGGTAAGAACCAAATTTGGAAAAGAAAACTTAACAACCGATCTCTTGTAACAATCTCAGCAGGCTCCTGGTGACTGGCTGAGGTGTGGAGAGGTGTTAAATGGGGTGTGAGTGGACTGTGGGCACCATATGCCATCCCCTTTCACTGGCCAGGGCTCCCAGAGCCTTCTAGCAGGCAGAAGGCCCAACTCAGGTGATAACTCTGTTTCTCGTCTCTTCTGCTCTGAGACTTGCTCTGCTACTAAGCTGCCTCTGCCTCTGCCTATTCATAAAGCACCCCTACTGGCAAAGAGCCACTTCCCCCATTATACAATGTCACCTTAAGTAACATACTGCTGGGAAGAACTGTCTTAAGAGGTTTTCTGAAATCAAGTCAATGTACTATTGGAAGTTGTCATAAAACATGCATCATATAAATGCTTCTTCTAAGGTTAATGAGAAGGCACAATTCCAAATGAGTCCAGAATCAAAATGCCAGAGTTATACTGCCACATGTGTGCTCACACATATATACAACAGAGAGAGAGAGAGAGAGACAGAGACAGAGACAGAGACAGAGAGAAAGAGAGAGAGAAAGAGAGAGAGATTCTTAACAAGTTACCTGAGCATGAAATAATTTTACTCTCCAGAATAACAATAATAATAAATACCTCCGTTCTGAGTGTAACTTATGAATCACTATTTCAGTGTTCATGTACATCTAAACTACAATTCTAAATGGTAAATATTTTCACTTTTTAGCAACAAAGAAATTTGAATCTTAGATTAAATCACTTATCCACCTCAACATAGTCCATACATGTGGCATCCAGCACTCAAACTCTCGTTGATGTCGCTCAAAATGGTGCATCAGAGCCAACCACAGATCCATCTGATAGCTCCAGTTGCAGCTGGTTACTAGGTCTTGAGTGCAGGCCTCCAGGTAGGTGCAGTTCCCAGGCAAGGGGCTGCTGCAGAACCCTCTTATGGTTATACACTCCCAGAATATTAGTTCTGATGCGACTCAGTTTTCTCAATTTTTAAGTAGAGGTGGAAAGGACTGTAACAGTGTCTTCCTCAGATGGGTATTCTGAGAACTAACTGTGTCAGCATAAGCCATTTCAAAGGACATCTTGATGAGTAAACATAGCTCTCATGATTGACTGCATGCTCCCCTGATCAGATTCTCCATTAAACAGTAGGTCACACCAGGAAGTTTATTTCTGTAAGGTACTCTTTCAGATCTGGGACTAAGCACCTAATCACATACACAAATTGTAGAACATTTTCTCTTTCTGTAAACCTCAACCATGATATAAAGATAATCGCATGAAAGTATCCTTTGGAGGCCAAGGAATATATTTCTTGCTGTGCTGTGTAGTAACATCCTGAGGAGAACGACTTTTCCAAACTAATGTGAGCTATAAAAACTTATTTAACTATATTTCAAACCATATTTGTTAAATTGTGAGTCTCATATTTATACCAGCAGCTACTATTTTTTTCAAATTAAATATTCGGGCACAGGTTACTGGTAATACAAAAAACAAGGATATATCCAGGCAGTCAAAGTAGTCTCCTGTGCAGAGTGGTCAACCCCACAATTGCACTCAATATGCATAGTACACATGGGTTTTGTTCACAACACACTACCCACCTTTCACACTGTTTCTAAAATAAGAACTTTGAGACTAACAACGGTCCAGACAAACAATTATAGTTTACTGTCAGTAAAAGGAGTTCAGTTGTGGTTTAGAAAGAAATTTATGTGGGGGGGGGGAACAACTCTTAATTAGTTTTGTTTGAAGTTCTTTTTAATAAAGGTCATTTCAGATATACTAAAGAAAACCCTTAAATGATTTGCAGCATATGTTTACCTCATTAAATCCTTATCGAATAACAGACAGATCCACCTCTGAAAAGAACTAAGATCAGGCAAGTCAAAAAAACACCAACTGTTGCTACATTTTCCTATTTAAATTTCTTTTAAGAGTTATTTGTTTGGTGGTGAGGATTGAGAACACACATCACAGCATGTAAGGGGATGTCAGTGGTTTGCGAGAGTTAACCCTTTCCTCCTTATGACGGGGAGCCCAGGGAATATACTCAGCACATTAGGCTTGGTGGCCAGCATCTTTGTCTAGACTTTATAACCCCGTAAGTTTAGTGTATTTCTCAAAGAATAATATATAAGTCCTGATAATTTCATATGGTACAACTAAGCAGTTTTCCTTTAAGACTCACATGTGAGACATTTACATTTCATTTGAAGTATTCCTTTGCTTTTTGCAACTCCTGGTGTCTAACGCAGTCATAAAGTCACTATCTAGAATGAATGTATCTGCTGCCTGTGCCCTGGACTGCCTGCTGCCCAGGCCTACTTGCCCTTGGGGATTGGAGATGAGGTGTCATGGAATCAGAAGCACAGACTCTGGGAGCTGGTGAGGAATGCAGTAGCAAACTCATCCAATAACCGATGAGGGGGGTCCCATTTATACCCTCCGCCCACAAGCATTGGTCCCAAGCAAGCATCTCTTCAAAGCTGTAGTTCCTGATTGGCTGCCATTGGCTGCCTCAGCAACCCTTAGTCTCTCAGGCAGTCTTCAATTAGGTCCTCCTGCAAGAATTGCCTTTGAGGCTGCACAGCCCCCTGCGTTTATGCAGAGGCAGCACTGCCATTCCTCCTACATTTTTCTATCTCAATTTTTTATTTATTTATTTATTTTTTTTTATTATCTTGAGTATTTCTTATATACATTTCAAGTGTTATTCCCTTTCCCGGTTTCCGGACAGACATCACCCTCCCCCCTCCCCTTCCTTGTGGGTGTTCCCCTCCCAAACCTCCCCCCATTGCCACCCTCCCCGCATAGTCTAGTTCACTGGGGGTTCAGTCTTAGCAGGACCCAGGGCTTCCCCTTCCACTGGTGCTCTTACTAGGATATTCATTGCTACCTATTGGGACAGAGTCCAGGGTCAGTCCATGTATAGTCTTTAGGTAGTGGCTTAGTCCCTGGAAGCTCTGGTTGCTTGACATTGTTGTACTTTTGGGGTCTCGAGCACCTTCAAGCTCTTCCAGTTCTTTCTCTGATTCCTTCAACGGGGGACCTATTCTCAGTTCAGTGGTTTGCTGCTGGCATTCGCCTCTGTATTTGCTGTATTCTGGCTGTGTCTCTCAGGAGCGATCTACATCCGGCTCCTGTCGGTCTGCACTTCTTTGCTTCATCCATCTTGTCTAATTGGGTGGCTGTATATGTATGGGCCAAATGTGGGGCAGGCTCTGAATGCATGTTCCTTCAGTCTCTGTTTTAATCTTTGCCTCTCCCTTCCCTGCCAAGGGTATTCTTTTTCCTCATTTAAAGAAGGAGTGAAGCATTCACATTTTGATCATCCATCTTGAGTTTCCTTTGTTCTAGGGATCTAGGGTAATTCAAGCATTTGGGCTAATAGCCACTTATCAATGAGTGCATACCATGTATGTCTTTCTGTGAGTGGGTTAGCTCACTCAGGATGATATTTTCCAGTTCCAACCATTTGCCTACGAATTTCATAAACTCGTTGTTTTTGATAGCTGAGTAATATTCCATTGTGTAGATGTACCACATTTTCTGTATCCATTCCTCTGTTGAAGGGCATCTGGGTTCTTTCCAATTTCTGGCTATTATAAATAAGGCTGCGATGAACATAGTGGAGCACGTGTCTCTTTTATATGTTGAGGCATCTTTTGGGTATATGCCCAAGAGAGGTATGGCTGGATCCTCAGGCAGTTCAATGTCCAATTTTCTGAGGAACCTCCAGACTGATTTCCAGAATGGTTTTACCAGTCTGCAATCCCACCAACAATGGAGGAGTGTTCCTCTTTCTCCACATCCTCGCCAGCATCTGCTGTCACCTGAGTTTTTGATCTGAGCCATTCTCACTGGTGTGAGGTGAAATCTCAGGGTTGTTTTGATTTGCATTTCCCTTATGACTAAAGATGTTGAACATTTCTTTAGGTGTTTCTCAGCCATTCGGCATTCCTCAGCTGTGAATTCTTTGTTCAGCTCTGAACCCCATTTTTTAATAGGGTTATTTGTTTCCCTGCGGTCTAACTTCTTGAGTTCTTTGTATATTTTGGATATAAGGCCTCTATCTGTTATAGGATTGGTAAAGATCTTTTCCCAATCTGTTGGTTGTCGTTTTGTCCTAACCACAGTGTCCTTTGCCTTACAGAAGCTTTGCAGTTTTATGAGATCCCATTTGTCAATTCTTGATCTTAGAGCATAAGCCATTGGTGTTTTGTTCAGGAAATTTTTTCCAGTGCCCATGTGTTCCAGATGCTTCCCTAGTTTTTCTTCTATTAGTTTGAGTGTGTCTGGTTTGATGTGGAGGTCCTTGATCCACTTGGACTTAAGCTTTGTACAGGGTGATAAGCATGGATCGATCTGCATTCTTCTACATGTTGCCCTCCAGTTGAACCAGCACCATTTGCTGAAAATGCTATCTTTTTTCCATTGGATGGTTTTGGCTCCTTTGTCAAAAATCAAGTGACCATAGGTGTGTGGGTTCATTTCTGGGTCTTCAATTCTATTCCATTGGTCTATCTGTCTGTCTCTGTACCAATACCGTGCAGTTTTATCACTATTGCTCTGTAATACTGCTTGAGTTCAGGGATAGTGATTCCCCCTGAAGTCCTCTTATTGTTGAGGATAGCTTTAGCTATCCTGGGTTTTTGTTATTCCAGATGAATTTGCAAATTGTTCTGTCTAACTCTTTGAAGAATTGGATTGGTATTTTGATGGGGATTGCATTGAATCTGTAGATTGCTTTTGGTAAAATGGCCATTTTTACTATATTAATCCTGCCAATCCATGAGCATGGGAGATCTTTCCATCTTCTGAGGTCTTCTTCAATTTCTTTCCTCAGTGTCTTGAAGTTCTTATTGTACAGATCTTTTACTTGCTTGGTTAAAGTCACACCGAGGTACTTTATATTATTTGGGTCTATTATGAAGGGTGTCGTTTCCCTAATTTCTTTCTCGGCTTGTTTCTCTTTTGTATAGAGGAAGGCAACTGATTTATTTGAGTTAATTTTATACCCAGCCACTTTGCTGAAGTTGTTTATCAGCTTTAGTAGTTCTCTGGTGGAACTTTTGGGATCACTTAAATATACTATCATGTCGTCTGCAAATAGTGATATTTTGACCTCTTCTTTTCCGATCTGTATCCCCTTGATCTCCTTTTGTTGTCTGATTGCTCTGGCTAGAACTTCAAGAACTATATTGAATAAGTAGGGAGAGAGTGGGCAGCCTTGTCTAGTCCCTGATTTTAGTGGGATTGCTTCAAGTTTCTCTCCATTTAGTTTAATGTTAGCAACTGGTTTGCTGTATATGGCTTTTACTATGTTTAGGTATGGGCCTTGAATACCTATTCTTTCCAGGACTTTTATCATGAAGGGGTGTTGAATTTTGTCAAATGCTTTCTCAGCATCTAATGAAATGATCATGTGGTTCTGTTCTTTCAGTTTGTTTATATGATGGATCACGTTGATGGTTTTCCTTATATTAAACCATCCCTGCATGCCTGGGATGAAGCCTACTTGATCATGGTGGATGATTGTTTTGATGTGCTCTTGAATTCGGTTTGCCAGAATTTTATTGAGTATTTTTGCGTCGATATTCATAAGGGAAATTGGTCTGAAGTTCTCTTTCTTTGTTGGGTCTTTGTGTGGTTTAGGTATAAGAGTAATTGTGGCTTCATAGAAGGAATTCGGTAGGGCTCCATCTGTTTCAATTTTGTGGAATAGTTTGGATAATATTGGTATAAGGTCTTCTATGAAGGTTTGATAGAATTCTGCACTAAACCCGTCTGGACCTGGGCTCTTTTTGGTTGGGAGACCTTTAATGACTGCTTCTATTTCCTTAGGAGTTATGGGGTTGTTTAACTGGTTTATCTGTTCCTGATTTAACTTCGATACCTGGTATCTGTCTAGGAAATTGTCCATTTCCTGAAGATTTTCAAGTTTTGTTGAATATAGGTTTTTATAGTAAGATCTGATGATTTTTTGAATTTCCTCTGAATCTGTAGTTATGTCTCCCTTTTCATTTCTGATTTTGTTAATTTGGACGCACTCTCTGTGTCCTCTCGTTAGTCTGGCTAAGGGTTTATCTATCTTGTTGATTTTCTCAAAGAACCAACTTTTGGTTCTGTTGATTCTTTCTATGGTCCTTTTTGTTTCTACTTGGTTGATTTCAGCTCTGAGTTTGATTATTTCTTGCCTTCTACTCCTCCTGGGTGTATTTGCTTCTTTTTGTTCTAGAGCTTTTAGGTGTGCTGTCAAGCTGCTGACATATGCTCTTTCCTGTTTCTTTCTGCAGGCACTCAGCGCTATGAGTTTTCCTCTTAGCACAGCTTTCATTGTGTCCCATAAGTTTGGGTATGTTGTACCTTCATTTTCATTAAATTCTAAAAAGTTTTTAATTTCTTTCTTTATTTCTTCCTTGACCAGGTTATCATTGAGTAGAGCATTGTTCAATTTCCACGTATATGTGGACATTCTTCCCTTATTGTTATTGAAGACCAGTTTTAGGCCGTGGTGGTCCGATAGCACGCATGGGATTATTTCTATCTTTCTGTACCTGTTGAGGCCCGTTTTTTGACCAATTATATGGTCAATTTTGGAGAAAGTACCATGAGGAGCTGAGAAGAAGGTATATCCTTTTGCTTTAGGATAGAATGTTCTATAAATATCCGTTAAGTCCATTTGGCTCATGACTTCTCTTAGTCTGTCTACATCTCTGTTTAATTTCTGTTTCCATGATCTGTCCATTGATGAGAGTGGGGTGTTGAAATCTCCCACTATTATTGTGTGAGGTGCAATGTGTGTTTTGAGCTTTAGTAAGGTTTCTTTTACATATGTAGGTGCCCTTGTATTTGGGGCATAGATATTTAGGATTGAGAGTTCATCTTGGTGGATTTTTCCTTTGATGAATATGAAGTGTCCTTCCTTATCTTTTTTGATGACTTTTAGTTGAAAATTGATTTTATTTGATATTAGAATGGCTACTCCAGCTTGCTTCTTCTGACCATTTGCTTGGAAAGTTGTTTTCCAGCCTTTCACTCTGAGGTAATGTCTGTCTTTGTCTCTGAGGTGTGTTTCCTGTAGGCAGCAGAACGCAGGGTCCTCGTTGCGTATCCAGTTTGTTAATCTATGTCTTTTTATTGGGGAGTTGAGGCCATTGATATTGAGAGATATTAAGGAATAGTGATTATTGCTTCCCGTTATATTCATATTTGGAAGTGAGGTTATGTTTGTGTGCTTTCATTCTCTTTGTTTTGTTGCCAAGATGATTAGTTTCTTGCTTCTAGGGTATAGCTTGCCTCCTTATGTTGGGCTTTACCCTTTATTATCCTTTGTAGTGCTGGACTTGTAGAAAGATATTGTGTAAATTTGGTTTTGTCATGGAATATCTTGGTTTCTCCATCTATGTTAATTGAGACTTTTGCAGGATACAGTAACCTGGGCTGGCATTTGTGTTCTCTTAGGGTCTGTATGACATCTGTCCAGGATCTTCTGGCCTTCATAGTTTCTGGCGAAAAGTCTGGTGTGATTCTGATAGGTCTGCCTTTATATGTTACTTGACCTTTTTCCCTTACTGCTTTTAATATTCTTTCTTTATTTTGTGCGTTTGGTGTTTTGACAATTATGTGACGGGAGGTGTTTCTTTTCTGGTCCAATCTATTTGGAGTTCTGTAGGCTTCTTGTATGCCTATGGGTATCTCTTTTTTTTAGGTTAGGGAAGTTTTCTTCTATGATTTTGTTGAAGATATTTACTGGTCCTTTGAGCTGGGAGTCTTCACTCTCTTCTATACCTATTATCCTTAGGTTTGATCTTCTCATTGAGTCCTGGATTTCCTGTATGTTTTGGACCAGTAGCTTTTTCCGCTTTACATTATCTTTGACAGTTGAGTCAATGATTTCTATGGAATCTTCTGCTCCCGAGATTCTCTCTTCCATCTCTTGAATTCTGTTGGTGAAGCTTGTATCTACAGCTCCTTGTCTTTTCTTTTGATTTTCTATGTCCAGGGTTGTTTCCATGTGTTCTTTCTTGATTGCTTCTATTTCCATTTTTAATTCCTTCAACTGTTTGATTGTGTTTTCCTGGAATTCTTTCAGGGATTTTTGCGATTCCTCTCTGTAGGCTTCTACTTGTTCTCTAAGGGAGTTCTTTATGTCTTTCTTGAAGTCCTCCAGCATCATGATCAAATATGATTTTGAAACTAGGTCTTGCTTTTCTGGTGTGTTTGGATATTCCGTGTTTGCTTTGGTGGGAGAATTGGGCTCCGATGATGCCATGTAGTCTTGGTTTCTGTTGCTTGGGTTCCTGCGCTTGCCTCTCGCCATCAGATTATCTCTAGTGTTACTTTGTTCTGCTATTTCTGACAGTGGCTAGACTGTCCTATAACCTGTGTGTCAGGAGTGCTGTAGACCTGTTTTCCTGTTTTCTTTCAGCCAGTTATGGGGACAGAGTGTTCTGCTTTCGGGCGTGTAGTTTTTCCTCTCTACAGGTCTTCAGCTGTTCCTGTGGGCCTGTGTCTTGAGTTCACCAGGCAGGTTTCTTGCAGGGGAAAAGTTGGTCCTACCTGTGGTTCCAAGGCTCAAGTTTGCTCGTGGGGTACTGCCTAAGTCCTCTCCGCTTGGCAGCAACCGGGAAAATCTGTGCCGCTCCTTCCGGGAGCCTCCGTGCACCAGGGTTTCAGATGACGTTTGGTGTTTTCCTCTGGCGCCTGGATGTGCACAGAGTGCAGTCTCTTCTGGTTTCCCAGGCGTGTCCGCCTCTCTGAAGGTTCAGCTCTCCCTCCCATGGGATTTGGGTGCAGAGAACTGTTTATCTGGTCTGTTTCCTTCAGGTTCCGGCAGTGTCTCAGACGCAGGGGTCCTGCCGCTCCCGGGCCCTCCCCTACGGGAACCCAGAGGCCTTATACAGTTGCCTCTTGGGCCAGGGATGTGGGCAGGGGTGGGCAGTGTTGGTGGTCTCCTCCGCTCTGCAGCCTCAGGAGTGCCCACTTGATCAGGCAGTGAGGTCTCTCTCCCACGGGGTTTGGGAGCAGAGAGCTGCTGCGGTCCGGGATCCGCCGGTGTGGGACTTCCGGTAAACACAGGAAGTGCCCGGCCTTAGAGGAATTTTGCCTCTGTGTGTCCTGAGTTCACCAGGCAGGTTTCTTGCAGGGGAAAAGTTGGTCCTACCTGCAGTTCCAAGGCTCAAGTTTGCTCGTGGGGTACTGCCTAAGTCCTCTCCGCTGTGGCAGCAACCGGGAAGATCTGCGCCGCTCTTTCCAGGAGCCTCCGTGCACCAGGGTTCCAGATGGCGTTTGGTGTTTTCCTCTGGCGCCTGGATGTGCACAGAGTGCAGTCTCTTCTGGTTTCCCAGGCGTGTCTGCCTCTCTGAAGGTTCAGCTCTCCCTCCCACGGGATTTGGGTGCAGAGAACTGTTTATCTGGTCTGTTTCCTTCAGGTTCCGGCAGTGTCTCAGGCGCAGGGGTCCTGCCGCTCCCGGGCCCTCCCCTACGGGAACCCAGAGGCCTTATACAGTTGCCTCTTGGGCCAGGGATGTGGGCAGGGGTGGGCAGTGTTGGTGGTCTCCTCCGCTCTGCAGCCTCAGGAGTGCCCACTTGATCAGGCGGTGAGGTCTCTCTCCCACGGGGTTTGGGAGCAGAGAGCTGCTGCGGTCCGGGATCCGCCGGTGTGGGACTTCCCTCAATTTTTTTAAATAAAAAATTTCTATGTTTATTAGAAAAAAAAACCACCCTGGTACTAATTATGTTTGTGTTCCATTTCAACAGTTTAATTATACTGGTGTTTTAGTTTAATCATTCGAATCTTGATTCGGTGAGAATTTTATAGCTACAAATAAATCTGGGTGCTTTTCAAAGTCTCCATTTTATGCCCCTGAAGTACCATAGTCATCATCAGGGAAACCTTCTGGTAAAGAATGAAGCACCCAGATAACGGGAATGAAATGGAAAGATGGGAACCAGGACGGAGAACACTGTGCTTAAAAACAATTCCCTTTAAACATTCCTGGACCAAGACAGTTTTTATGCATTAAAGGTCTTAGAACTCATCAAGCAACATGGACACAAAAAGAAATACTCTGCATTTAGGAAAATCTTCCCTCAAAACCAGCATCACACATTAAACCTTGTGTTTCATCTTTAATAGATGATTTTCATAGCTTATACACCAGGTAACATAAATTGAACATACTGTCTAAACCTCTAGCAGAGGTCTAAAGAGTGTGACTTCAGCAAACGGCGCTTAATTACTGTTAGAGTTTCATCCTGTTGCTGCGATGAAAGGCTAGCCAAAGGCAACTCAGAATTTACTCCAGTTTACGGGTTCATCACTGAGAGAAGTCGGGACAGGAACTTAAAGTAGAAAGCATGAAGGAACAGAGCTTGCTGGCTCCCTCATGCTCAGCTAGCTTTCTTATATGGCTTAGGAACCCCTGTCTAGGGAATTGTACTGCCCACAGTGGGATGGACCAATGTCAATCAAGAAGCAAGACAATCCTTCACGGACATGCTACAGAACAACTCGATAAAGACAATCACTCATCTGAAACTTTTTTAAAAAAAAAAATTTCAGGTGAGTCTGTATTGTGTCACATTGACTGTTCATGCTAACTAGAACGGCAGCAACAATATCATAATAATACGGTATTGTGAACATTATGATAATTTGAAGCTATAACATTTGAAACGTGCATTGGAAAGATGAGATCTAAGCCAATGAGACATTACAAACTTAGTTATTATGGGGGAACATACGGTGTTCCTACTACAAAACCAACTTTTAAGCATCAATATTTGTTGGGTTGTCTGGGAGTCTAAATAGTTGGGTGTCTCACAGAAAGGTGAGTAGGAAGGAAGTTTCTAAACATCAAAGCTCTCACCATCTAGTCACCAAGAGGTATATGTAAATTTTAATAAGTGTCTGTTATATACTGTGGGTATGAGGAAAATGAGAGCTGAGTTTCTGAGACTAGCACCCAACAAGAAGTGATATTTTGAACATGGGTTTGAAGAATAATAATAACGCATAAAGTAGAGAAGTGTTTCGAAAAAGAGAGACGATTGACTGAAAGTCAGAAGCATGCTGAAAACAGAGGGAAATTAAAACATTAAAGAAGGGCCCAAGTTTGTTGTAGTGGCCGTAGACAGCATAAAGCAGTGGTTCTCAACCCGTGGGTCAGGACCCCTTGATGCATATCAAATATCAGATATCCTATATATCAGATACATATTTACATTACAATTCATAACAATAGCAACATTACAGTTGTGCGGTAGAATGAAATTACTCTATGGTTTGGTGTCACCATAACACAAGGAACTATATTAAAGGGTCACGGCATTAGGAAGGTTGAGAACCACTGATAGAGAAATCGTAGTAGTTGGGAGAAGGAAGCAGAGTTAGGAAGAGATTACATGGACCTTGGCATTACAAAGCAGGTTGGACAGGTTATATGTCATCACGGGGCGGGGCTTGAGAGACAGTTAAGGATACTAAGTAAGAAATCCACAGATTCGTTTTAAGCTCATTACCTTGACGGCCACTCACCCTGATGAGATATATGGTCATTATAATTCCCTGGCACTGGAAACCACACAGAATGCTTCCTCGGTGGACACAGAATAGTGCCAATTAAGCAAGTGGCTTTTGGTCAAATTGTCTAAATATAACATCCATTTACCCTATTACCAATACTGAGGTGTGCATGTATGTGTGTGAAAGATTTACCTTAGTCTCACATTTGTGTTAGTGTATTAATTAAAATTTTTTCAATGTAAACTCACTATGAACTATATACTATAATAGATTCTGGGGACAGAAGGGAAAACAAAGAAAATCTCTGATGGGCTATTCAATATTGTATAATTTATTTACTCATTCTAAGATTCTGTTATGGTTTAACTGTCAGTCTCCTTAGAAAACTCCTGTTGAAATTCAATTGTAATTTAATTGGTGTGAGACCAGTGCTGTTATATACGCTTGAGAAAAGAGTGAGTTTGATGTATCCTTTGGTCTACATGGAGGAGTTTAGCGCGGATGAAGCAAGCAGTGTCAGGCCAGAGAGATGTAGATAGAGCTAGACGGCAGACCACAGACACAAGAACTTGTGCTTCCAATTAAGGTTTGGGCTTCACTGACCACAGACAAAATAGAAAGTCAGACAGATGTGATCTCTGGCCTTTGAAACCTTGAGCCAGTTAGAGTGACTAGACATGATTAAAACCCCATTTCAAGGGAGATTGTTCTGAACCTCTGTGGAGTCTGTTAGCATAAGAGAATGGGTTGGAGAAACACAAAAGTGGCAAGATGCAGAGCCCAGTGCAGAGAATCTGAGTACCAGCAGGAAGGCCTCTGTAGAGATGTCCGGCAACGTCAATACCGAGTGGCGTGAGGTTCATGGCAGCCCTCACCACTTGACTGTACAGGCCACCCACTCAGTGGAATTCAAAGGAAGCAACTCTTCCTAATAAACAATGCATGAGGTTAAAGCTTTGCAATAGTAAGACATTTGGCGCTTCTGTTCCCCAGGCCTGTTGTGCAGATGCTCCCTCGGGGACCTATAAGTCACAGTGGTAAACGTCACAGAATATATCAAGCTAGCTTTTTCTGTCTCTTTGGCAGTATGTATTACAGATTCTAATTTGTTTTATTATCTTACTCCCATTAACCTGCTTTAATATCACAGTTCCTGTTCAGAATCTTTTGCAAACAGTCATTTTGGAGGAAGAACACAGCATTTAGGAGAAAAAAGACCAGATTTTGCTTCAGCCCCCGGCTGTTAGTGGCTCTGCAGTGAAATATAAAGTAAAATAAAATTTTCAACCTTGTAACTATAATTGGCTGGCAAATTGGGCATCACAGTACCCAGATCATATAGATGCAAAAATTAGATGAGATTCTGATTACAAAAGATAGTTTGTAAAAAAAAAATCTGTGAAGTTATAAAGTGCTGTGATTTAAGTTATTAATATATACAGGTACTTCTGTTGTAATAGAAATATTAAATAAATATACCCCAATTTCCTCATGAATGCAGCAACATTTTTCTAACCAGTATGGTTTACGTAGAGTCATAAATTACTTTCCCCAGATTCTAAAGCAGTGACCTAATGGGATCATGATGACGTGCTCTGTGAACACATCACGCACTGAGTGACTACTTTGGCCTTCCCAACAGACCAGACCCTGAGGAGGGTCAATAAAACATTTGCCCAACGGGGAAAATATGTAGCAATCTGCTGCAGACAGAATAGAAATGGCTGCTTTGGTTCAAAGAATTCACACCCAGAAACTCTCTGTGAGGAGAGTCCACTCTTCAAATTACTGGAGACTCTTCACCAATAAATCCAGAACGACAGCCAAGCGAGTAGCTGGTGGCTCTTAGTTGGGACGGGGCCACTCTTGTCTATGCGGCCCACATGCGTATGCAGTTTGCAATATAACGCTATATGCGTCCGATGTGAAAAGGAACATGTGTGAGCTGGTGTACGTTGGAAAACACTCTCCTGATCTCAAAACAAAGAGAAGAACTCCCGCGCGCACTCACCCGAAGGGAATGGCGAAAGAAAGCTTCTGGGCCCCTCATTATTCTCAGACTCATATTATGTAAATGATTATCGTGCAATGTTCATGCCATATTGCCAGGTTCATTATGTTTGTTGCTGCTGATGTGAGATGGCTTGAGCATCGCAGCGTCTGTCATTCCCTTCGCAGAGTGTAGCACACCAACGAAGGCAGCCGAAAATCAGGCTGTTGGTGCGTCCTTGGCGCTGCTTAGAAAAATGGCAATGGCCTCTTTCACAGGTGTGTGTGTAAAAATACATGGAGTATTTACAATGTGGTGCTGTTTTTCATAATTACTATACCCCATAGCTCATCCCTCTAGGGAAACATTTACTAGTTCATCCCTTGGGAAAACACATTTCTGCCATACTTAAGCAAATATTTAGCCACCGTTGCCTGTGTGGAAAGTTCTGAGTTCTGGTCCTGGTGTGTGTACAGCTTCTATCGGTGTAAGCTGTTGTTGTTATGGTTGTGAGATTCTATACTTACGAAGTTGTAGAGAAGAAATTAAGTACTTAGGAAGACCCATGCCCTTGCAATTCCAACCATGTCATAGAGGTCACCTCATTAACACCAGACTCTCTCCTAGGTGCTGCAGGAATATACCTCCTCGTGGGAGTGAGCATGAATTTTATTCGGACAAAATTTCTTTCCTGCGATTCACAGACTCCCCACATAGAAAACATAAAGTCTTTTCTTCCTAGAACAAGACTGAATCTTGGGAAATTTGCACTTTAGTAATAGAGCAAGTTTGGACTGAGGGAAACAGGATTCCAATTGGAGAGCAACTGTAGGAGAAAATGTAAGCTGGCGGCCAGCCTACTTGGTACACTGTGCCTTTAATAAGAAGCATAAAACGCCATGCTCCTGAAGACAGAACACTGAATGCTGTAGCCGTGTGAGTAGTCAGTAGCTGGCCTGGGGAGGAGTCTGCCCTCCTCACATGTCCTTTAATGTGCTTCTTCTGCATAGGACCCTGGTGGTGAGTGCTCATTATCCAATCCAAAGTAATGTGCTAACTGATCGCAGTCAATAGGTTTCCACTATATAAGTGGTTGCCCACATGCAATAATGCAGACTTTTCCTGAAACTATTTCTATAGCAGTTTATTGCCATACTCTTTACTGACCCATGAGCACTGTGGCCTTTTGGAGGGGGCCTTGGTTAGACAGTAAGCAACATTTGACCAAGTTTATGTCTTTGATATTTAGTTTTCTCTTCTGTAAAGTTAGAGCAGAATATTAATATTTTTATAGTTCTGACTACATAGTTAATAAATACTTTCTTATATCTTGTTGGCATGTGGCAGGTATCTATTAAAGGTATCTAAAAAACCTCTATTCCTGTCTTTGAAGTACCTTGACACTCTAGGGCTAGAGGCAAGATTGAATTTACAGGTTACTAAGTTTTATTTGCTGTGTAGGAGAAAAAGAAGCAGGATTTGCTGATTGTAGCTTTAAAACTCGGGTGATATCAAGGTCTGTGTCCTGTGGAGATAAGTCTCTATATCACCAGCTGATGTTTTAGCTGATGTTTATAGGGTCTGTGTACTCTGATGGCGCTTTTTCCAAACTGTAGATATCCCGTGTACATGATTTCTGAGTCCTCCCTAGGGAGCTTGCCTTCAGCACCTATTGCAGATTCCTGAGGCTGGTTTCAGAATGGCCCTCTGAGATTCAAGTCATATTATAGGCCTTAATCAGTTCAAATCTTATAAAGAGGCAGGTGATAGCATTAAATCAGAGCAATAAATCCAGGCCATTTTTTGGGGGGTGGGGAATGAAATAGGACTGCATACCAGTGTGTGTACTTAGTAGTATGAATGAAAATGGTCTCCATAGGTCCATAAGGAGTAGTGCATGTGGCCTTGTTGGAGTAGGTTTATCTTTGTTGGAATAAGTTTTTACTGAGGGTGGGCTTTGAGGTTTCAGAAGCTCAAGCCAGGTTTCTCTCTCTCTCTCTCTCTCTCTCTCTCTCTCTCTCTCTCTCTCTCTCTCTCTCTCTCTCTCCAACCCACATGGATCAAGATATAGAAGTCTAACCAATCAAGCAAGTGAAAGATCTGTATGACAATAACTTCAAGTCTCTGAAGAAAGAAATTGAAGAAGATCTCAGAGGATGGAAAGATCTCCCATGCTCATGGATTGGCAGGATTAATATAGTAAAAATGGCCATTTTACCAAAAGCGATCTACAGATTCAATGCAATCCCTATCAAAATTCCAACTCAATTCTTCATAGAGTTAGAAAGAGCAATTTGCAAATTCATTTGGAATAACAAAAAAACCCAGGACGGCAAAAACTATCCTCAACAAGAAGTGCATGCTGACAGGAGCCTGATATAGCTGTCTCCTGAGAGGCTCTGCCAGAGCATGGCAAATATAGAGGCGAATGCTTGCAGCCAACCATTGAACTGAGAATGGGGAGCCTATTGGAGGAGTTAGAGAAAGGATTGAAGGAGCTGAAGGGGATTGCAACCCCATAAGAACAGCAATACCAACCAACCAGAGCTCCCAGGGACTAAACTACCATCCGAAGAGTACACATGGACAGACCCACGGCTCCAGCTGCATATGTAGCACAGGGTGGCCTTCTTGGGCACCAATGGGAAGAGAATCCCTTGGTCCTGACAAGGCTGGACCCCCCAGTGCAGGGGAATATCAGAGCGGGGAGGCGAGAAGGGGTAGGTAGATGGATGGGGGAACACTTTCATAGAAGAAGGGGGAGGGGCAATGGGGTGAGGGTTTAGAGACAGGAAAATGGGAAATGGGACATTTGAAATATAAATTAAAAAAACCCAATTAAAAAATGTTAAAAAAAAAAAAGAAGTTTCAGCTACTGCTCTAGCACCATGCCGCCATGTTTCTTGCCATAACAATAATGGACTATGCCTCTAACTGTAAGCCAGCGCACAATTAAATGCTTTCTTTTTATAGTTGCTGTGGTCACAGTGTCTCTTCACAGCAATAAAACTCAAATTATGACAGTGTACTTTAAAAATCTACAGCAAAGTACCTCCACAGAAATGTTTGCACAACCAACACATCTGTGCCTTTTCAAGTCATGAAAATAAATGCATGCCCTTGTCAGTGAATCAGAGCGCTGTTTGAGTGTTTCCAAGACCTTAGACATGTGATTCTCACCCAATGGAAGCAAAGCAGAAGAGCAAATGCCTATGAGGGAAATCAAGACAATTGGAGTAATCTTGGAGACATGGAGCTGAGCTATGGTGGTTTGGGGGGAAGAGCAAGATGAGGAAGAGGGATAAATAAAGAACCAGGAGGCCAGGAGTGGGCTCCATTTTGTTCATCACCGTTCAGGCCAATGACACAGTCTCCTGTTCTCACAAAGGTGATTCCTCCCGTACAGTCATGATTTACTGGGTTTCCTCTCAGCCGTGATAAAATATCTCTCCACACTAGCCACCTTTATCTGTTCTGACTGCAGGCTCGGCAGGTGACCTTCTGATATCACTGAAAGGTGACAAGCTGAGGGAGGACCCTGGGTCACAGCAAACTCTTCAAGAAAAACGACAACTTACAAAGTTCTATATATAATCCCATTGAGAGGCATAGCTTCTTTTCTTTTAATTGTTGCTTCATATATAATATACATACATATTATATAAAGTATGTGTATATGTGTGCATGCATATTTATGTATTAGAAAAAGAAAACAAATAAATATGTATATACCACTTGTTCCATGTGTTGATGGTAACATAGCTCCAAGAAGATTTAAATAATCTTAATATTGCCAATTTAATAATATTTTAATAATCTTTAATATTATAGCAAGAAAAAGCTTATAACATTAATCAAAAATCTACAAAATGGTTCTCAATGCAAACAATGTCAGCGTTTTCCAGAAGTCTGGCAGTTATTTTTCCTGTTTTATACTCTCAACTCCATCTTTTCATCAAGTATTAAAAACCCAAATATTGGGCCAGAGAGATGGCTCAGCAGGTAACAGTGCAATCTACGTTACAGAGGACCCATGTTCAGTTCCCAGAGCCCATACTAAGTGGCTCATAACAACGAGTAACTCCAGCTCCAGAGGGAAATCTCTGAAATCTCTGTAGGCATCTGCTCTTGAGTACACGTACCCAGATAGAGACACACACATATGCATAATTAAAATATATCCTTTAAAAGAATACACTTATTAAATATTGGACTATCGAGATGGCTCAGTACATAAAGATGCTTGCTACTAAACCTGATGACCTAAGCTCAGCCCTCCATACCTATGTGGTAGAAGGAGAGAACTGACTCCCATAAGTTGCCTTCTAACCTTCACATGTGTGCCCACGACACACATGTGTTCCCCCACCATGTGTACACACACACACAGAGTAAATAAAATACAATGTAAAAATCTAAATGTGATCTGAGTTTCCACAAATTATCCATAAATATAACCATTAAAATTGTGAAACTCCCCCATCAAATGAATTTCTAATTCTCTCTTGACAAATACTTGGGGACTCTCAAATTTAAAAAGTTATTTGTATAGAACATTCTATATCCCAGCACAAAAAGCTGAATCTGTGTTTGGCTGTTTTCTCAAAAATGTGTTTTAAATCCTCAGGGTTGAATTTTAAGCTTACCTTGCTCTCTGTGGACTGCACCCCTTGACAATGAACTTGCCCCAGGCAGAAAGGTACTAAGGAGAACCAACCGTGGCCTGCGCGTCCTGCTTCAAAAGTGGGCGTGCTCCAGCATGAGCTAGAAAACTGCAAGCAAGGGGGAATAGCAGTGATGTCAGGGAGAGGGAGGTTGGCAGGGAGACAAGAGACAGTGGACCTCATCCCTATCAGTTAAAACCCAGACTGACTGTATAAAGGTTGTCAGCCAGAGCGCCATGACACTTCACTCCATTTCCCCTCTTATAATAGTTTCCATCTTCCCTATGGACCCTCAGCATAGCCTGGGCTCTTAAGTGGCTTCTAATCTCAACTTCATTGTTACCAAGTAATGAATGGTACAGTTATGCTTAAATCCAGGTCTAGTCAACACCCTATTCCCACCTCACCACGTTTCCGTCCCTGATAGTTATGTTGGCCTGGGAAGGAAATAAACAGGCTACAAAAGCTATTTTTTTAAGGTATTCAAGAGACATCTTGAATGTGGCAAGCATCAAGCTGAAGTTCTAAACAGACACAGTTTACTGCTCCCACATGGACTATCCTGCACACAGATCCACCTGACTCCCCGGTTTTCAGTGACGATGGTAGCAGCTGGAGACCCCCAGTAGTTAGGGGACGTTATGTATGTCCAGGGAGCTCCGGGGGCCTGAGGACTCCACTATCTATAATTGAAAATGGACCGGAGCAAATGGAAGCTTGGGGTCCCACGTGTATTTTATCAGATGCTTTGGACATTAAAGGAATCCCTGGGACAATTATAAGTTACAGCACTCGTCACATAATGGGAACAGGGAAAAAAACATGCAGAGACTTGGGGGGGGAGTTGCCCATAAAATAATTCATTACAGGTTTGCAGTTAGACTTGGTTATGAAAGAATAATGTGGTATAAGAGATAAGAAGTGGCGTTTCGAAAGTGCATGGGAGTCATTGCTGATTATGCAGGAGACAGAAAAAATGCAGAGACAACTGCACTCTACATGGATGCAAAATAAGACAAAAATAGACAACGGCAGCATAAGGCATATGTGGGGGAAATGTGGGAAATATATTTTCCTTTATTTTCTATTCTATAAGAAAGAAAATCTAAGTAAAACCAACAAAATGCTTTTACTACAAACGCCTAAAATGTGTGCTCTCATTTTCCTGATAGAAGGGTTTCTTCCAGCAAAGAACCTAGAGTCAATTTCACTAAAAGGTTCAGGAACATCAAGTTAATGCTTTTGAGGTAATTCCAGATGAGCTGAGGGCAAGCGCTGTCCTGACACTGAATTACCAATAAGATGTACGGATACGACACCCACATCAGAATTAGCCATGGGTCCCTGAGAAGAATGTGTTAAATAATCCAAACCACTGGAGCCCATGGAGGATGGACACAAGAATTCTGTAAAAGAATAGCATCTGAAAGGAAAACAAATAAGGGGAAGGGGGTAGAGCATGGAAAGGAGGAGCTTTGGAGTAAGAGCACGTCTGAATAGCTAATGAGGAATATATCCCTGAATGGTTCTTTGTGATAGTGGCTGCCCCAACCCTGAGGACCACTACAGGGAATTGTACCAGGAAGAACTGTGTAAAACAGAGTTGGATTTTAGGTGTGCTATGGGCATTTGGGTGGGTTGGTGGGCGGAGTATGCCTGTGTATGCTGCAAAAATGTCTCCCTTGGGGCTGCGTTTATTATTTCTCTGTGTGTTTATGTTGTATGTTGTATGTTGTGGTGTGTGTGTGTGTGTGTATGTGTGTGTGTGTGTGTGTGTAAAATGCATGCACAAGAGTAAGAAGGTGTGCACTCCTGTGTGTGTGTGTGTCTCTGTGTGTGTGTGTGTGTGTGTGTGTGTGTGTGTGTGTGTATCTTGCTCTCTCAATCTTACCTTACTGACTTAAGAACTGGAAGCTCATAATTTTTGCTAGGCTGGCTGATAAGCAAGCTCTAAGGACATTATCTGTCTCTACTCCTCAATGTGGGAATTATAAGCATGTGCAGAGTGCCTGCCATTTTGCATGGCTGCTGGGGATTTGAACTCAGGTCCTCAAGCTTACAGAACAAGTACTCTTAGCCACTGAGCTATTTTCCCAGAACCTGAGGCTCTACTTTACAAGAGCAGTAGATAAAAGGAAGTCCAGTCTCTGGTTGGAGATGGTAATCTATGTTTTTTATTCTTCAATCGTTTTTTACAGTCCATTCATTACTTCCCTCCTGGTCCGCCCTCCTACTGTTCCTCATCCCATTCCTTCTCCCCCATCTCCAAGAGGGTACCCTCCTCACCAGACCTCCCTGCTCCCTAGAGCCTCAAGTCTCTTGAGTGTTGGATGCATCTTCTCTCTCTGAAGCCAGACCAGCTAGTCCTCTGCTGTATAGGTGATCAGAGCCTCATATCAGATGGTGTATGCTGCCTGGTTGATGGCCCAGTGTCTGAGAGATCTCAGAGATCCAGGTTAGTTGAGATTGCTGGTCTCCCTGTGGAATTTCCCTCCTCCTCAGCTTCTTCCAGCCTTTCCCTAATTCAACCACAGGGGTTCCTGGCTTCTTTTCATTGGTTCCGTTTAAGTATCTGCATCTGACTTTCAGCTGCTTGTTGGGCCTTTCAGAGGGCAGCCATGATAGGCCCCTTTTTGTGAGCACTCCATAGCCTCAGTAATAGTGCCAGGTCTTGGGGCCTCCCTAGAGCTGTATCTCAATTTGGGCCTGTCACTGGACCTCCTTTTCCTCAGGCTCTTCTCCATTTTTGGGCCTGCAGTTCTTTTAGACAGGAACAATTCTGGGTCAGAGTTTTTTTGACTGCGGGATAGCAACCCCCTCCCTCCACTTGATGCCCTGTCTTTCTACTGGAGCTGGACTTTACGAGTTCCCCATTCCCACTATAGATCATTTCATCTAAGGCCCCTCTCTTTGAGTCCTGAGAGTCTCTTATTTCCCAGGTCTCCTGTACATTCTAGAGGGTCCTCCAATCTCCTATTTCCCAAGGTTGCCTATTTCCATTCTTTCTGCTTGTCCCCCTCAGGGCTTCACTCCTGTTGCCCCCCAATACCTGATCATGTTCCCCTTTTCCTCTTCCTGTTGCCTCTCCTACCCAGTTCCCTCCACCACTTTGTGCCACCCCCACACCCCCGTGATGGCTTTCTTCTCCCTCCCAAGAGGGATTGAGGGCCCTTCAGTTTGGTATCCTTCTTGAGTTCTGTGGACTCTATCCTAAGTATTCTATACTTTTTTGGCTAATATCCACTTATTAATGAGTATATACCAAGCATGTCCTTTTGGGTCTGAGTTAGGACAGTCAGTAGGACAAATAGACAACCTACAGATTGGTAAATATCTTCACTAACCCCACATCTGATAGAGGGCTAATATCCAAAATATATTTTAAAAAACTCAAGAAGCCAACCTCCAAAAAAACCAAACAACCCCACCAAAAAATGGGGCATAGAACTAAACAGAGAATTCATAACAGAGGACTCTTGAATGGCTAAGAAGCACTTAAAGAAATGTTCAAAGTTCCTAGTCATCAGAGAAATGCAAATCAAAATGACCCTGAGATTCCACCTCACACCAATCAGAATGACTAAGATAAAATATTCAGGTGACAACACATGTTGGTGAGGATGTGGAGAAAGAGGAACACTCCTCTATTGCTGGTGGGATTGCAAACTGGTTCAACCACTCTGGAAATCAATCTGGAAGTTCCTCAGAAAATTGAATATAGGTCTACCTGAAGACCCAGCTACACCACCTTTGGGCATAAACCCAAAAGATGCCCCACCATGACGCAGGAACATGTGCTCCACTATGTTCATAGCGACCTTATTTGTGATAACCAGAAGCTGGAAACAATCCAGATGTCTATTACACCAGGGAAGAATGGATACAGAAAATGTGGTTCATTTACACAATGGGATACTACTCAGCTATTAAGAATGAGGATATCGGGGGTTGGGGATTTAGCTCAGTGGTAGAGCGCTTGCCTAGGAAGCGCAAGGCCCTGGGTTCCGTCCCCAGCTCCGAAAAAAAGAACCAAAAAAAAAAAAAAAAAAAAGAATGAGGATATCATGAGTTTTGCAGGAAAATGGATAGTAATCTACTTTTGTCTCCTTTTTTGTCCTTCTTTGCTATCTGTACCTAATGAGACAGCTATCAAACATTTAGACAGGAATATACACACTGTAATGGATTCTTCTGAGTTCCATCCCCAGTAATGGACAATCACACATTACAAAAGACTGTAGAGTTAATAAAAAGTATCCTGTTTATTAAAGGAAAGACAAAATCATGATTTCTTTTCTCATCCCTCATCAGGTTTTGGTGTCAAAATGACTTTTCTAAAATATAGGATGTGTGCCTAGTTCCACAATCAGAATACTTTAACTCACTTAAGACCTTACAGGAAGTTTAGGGAGATGGCTTTAGCTCTAAAGTCCTTGCTCTGAAAGCATGAACAACCTAATTCCATCTACAGCACACAGAGAAGCCGTGTACAAAAGTGCATGCTTGAGATCCCAGTGCAAAAGGAGGGATCCTTGGGGCTTGAAGACTTGAGTCTAGCCTAATCAGAAACCCCGGGTTCAGTGAGATACTCCATTGCAATGTGTGTGTGCATGCATGTGTGTGTGTGTGTGTGTGTGTGTGTGTGTGTGTGTGTGTGTGTGTGTGTGTGTGTGTTTTGGGAGGGCTGGAAATATGGTTTAGTTGGTAAACTGCTTTTCATGTGTGTTCAGATCCCTACCACCACTATGAAAATTCAGGCACACAAACATGCTCTCACAATCCCAGAACTAAAAGGAGCAGAGTCAAGAGGAATCCTGGCACTTAACTGTTGACTAAGTAGTGTTGAGTCCCATATAGGGTCAGGGAGAAACTGTCAACTAATGAAGGCAATTCTGAACCTACACAAACATGTGTTCAAGAACACACACACACACACACACACACACACACACAGACAGAGAGAGAGACAGAGAGAGAGACAGAGAGAGAGAGAGTTTTATGAATAATTTTTAGTTGATGTATGTCTATGCTGTTTGGAGAGAAAAGTCTCGATGTGAGCCTTCCCTACCGTTTTACTTATTATTGAGTTCTTTTAAAACAAAACCTGAAAAAATTTGTTTCAATTTCTTAAATCAAATTTGTGTGGGCTTGCCTAAAAAAAACTTAAGAAATAATAACAAGACACTTTAACATTTTTTATGCCATCATGCCTGAACTGAATAAATGTTCCCTACATGAGCACTTTGATTATTCTTCTCAAATTGCTTATTAAAGCCAGCAGCAAGGGAAGCAGAATGAAAGCTGGTGCAGCACAGTCTAACTGCTGAACAGACTCAGCAAATGGCAGCGCTGATCCCCACAGCAAGGAGAAACAAACAACTGAGGGAAAAGCAGATTATGTTTGCAGTAAATAGGGGACCCGGGCAATGTCATTCTAAGATGTAGAAAAGCAAATAAAAAATAAAATAAAAATACAAGATTAGAAAAAAGAAACAGAGAAGCTCAACTGTGACTATAACACAGTGGCTTGTTAGTCACTTCCGAATCCTTACTGTAGTGCTGTCCGTCCATTCTGACTGCATACCAAGGCCACAGTCCTCGCTTCCCATCTCGAGGCCCCAGCTCATGACCCGCTGTCTTTAAGAGTCCAGTTTATCAAATATTAAACTTCTGTAATGACTGCTCATCTCAATTGAGAGACAAGAAATCTCGGACTAAGGAGATGACAGGTTTTGAAGTATGTTGAAGTTTGCAAAGGATACCGTAATATGATGCAGTCCTCTAACCATCCTGAGTCTATTCCTAAACTGCCATGATTCCTTTCACAGAAAATTAAGAGACAATGATGAGATTTCCAGCAATGCCTTCCAATTTAGGTTTCCTCCTTGTAACATAAATATTCTCACTGCCACCGATGATCTCACTCATAATCCAAGCGACACCTGAGTCAGACTTTACAGAGCAAACCCATGTACTCTGGGTCACTGGGATCCAAACCTACTCCATATAGGAGCTATGGTGGGTTTTGCTTGGCTGTTTGTTTTACTTTTGCTTTTGCGTTTACTGAACGTTTTCCCTTTATTTTTCCCATTAATTTGTTTACTTATACACTTTACATCCTGATCAAAGGCACCTTCCTGATTTCTCCCTCACAGCCCTTCTCTCGATTCCCCCTCCCTTTCTCCTCTGAGAAGGGGGAAGCCCCTTGGGTGTGACCCAACCCTGGTACCTTAAATCTTCAGGCTCATCCTCCCCACCCAGGCCAGACAAGGCAGCTCAGTTAGGGAAATGAGATCCACAGATTTAGGGACAGCCCTCATTCCAGTTATTGGGAGACCTAAATGAGGACTGAGCTGCAAATCTGCTACATACGTGAGAGGGGCCTAGATCCAGCTCATATATAAGGAACTAAGTTTAATACATGCAAATTTTATATTAAACCAGTGGTAAAAAACATCCATTTAGAAAAGTATAGGATATTCTTTCCATTTTCTTCTCAAATATCTTTTTTTTTATAAAATGAAATAGGCACAGAAAATGCTGAAGCTTCTAAAATGCTACTAGTAGACACCCACCCCCATCTGTTACCTACTCTTCCCTCTGCTGAGATCAAATACCTACCTAATAAAGCAACTTAAAGGACCTCAACTAGATATAGCTAACCAAGGCTGAGAGGGGTGGCAGTTGGATAAATTACTCGTGTCCAGCTCCCTTTCTCCTTTTCGTACAGTCCAGTACTGCACTCCAGCCACGGTGCCACCCATTTATACAGTGAGTTTCCCCTCTGCAGTTACACGCCCCCATACGAACATCCATACAGCAGATTTGCATAGGAAGCCTTAATCTAGGTGCTTTAGCGAGGTTAACCAGCAAAGCTCCACCCTTGTCAACACGATATCCAAGCATCACTTCTTTTTAATTTTTCTTAGATATTTTATGTATTTACATTTCATCTTTATTAAATTGGGTATTTCTTATTTACATTTCTTTTTTTTTTGCATTTTTTTTTTATTAACTTGAGTATTTCTTATATACATTTCGAGTGTTATTCCCTTTCCCGGTTTCCGGGCAAACATCCCCCTCCCCCCTCCCCTTCCTTATGGGTGTTCCCCTCCCAACCCTCCCACCATTGCCGCCCTCCCCCCATAGACTAGTTCACTGGGGGTTCAGTCTTAGCAGGACCCAGGGCTTCCCCTTCCACTGGTGCTCTTACTAGGATATTCATTGCTACCTATGGGGTCAGAGTCCAGGGTCAGTCCATGTATAGTCTTTAGGTAGTGGCTTAGTCCCTGGAAGCTATGGTTGCTTGGCATTGTTGTACTTTTGGGGTCTCGAGCCCCTTCAAGCTCTTCCAGTTCTTTCTCTGATTCCTTCAATAGGGGACCTATTCTCAGTTCAGTGGTTTGCTGCTGGCATTCGCCTCTGTATTTGCTGTATTCTGGCTGTGTCTCTCAGGAGCGATCTACATCCGGCTCCTGTCGGTCTGCACTTCTTTGCTTCATCCATTTAGTCCAATTGGGTGGCTGTATATGTATGGGCCAAATGTGGGACAGGCTCTGAATGGGTGTTCCTTCAGTCTCTGTTTTAATCTTTGCCTCTCCCTTCCCTGCCAAGGGTATTCTTTTTCCTCATTTAAAGAAGGAGTGAAGCATTCACATTTTGATCATCCGTCTTGAGTTTCGTTTGTTCTAGGGATCTAGGGTAATTCAAGCATTTGGGCTAATAGCCACTTATCAATGAGTGCATACCATGTATGTCTTTCTGTGATTGGGTTAGTTCACTCAGGATGATATTTTCCAGTTCCAACCATTTGCCTACGAATTTCATAAACTCGTTGTTTTTGATAGCTGAGTAGTATTCCATTGTGTAGATGTACCACATTTTCTGTATCCATTCCTCTGTTGAAGGGCATCTGGGTTCTTTCCATTTTCTGGCTATTATAAATAAGGCTGCGATGAACATAGTGGAGCACGTGTCTCTTTTATATGTTGAGGCATCTTTTGGGTATATGCCCAAGAGAGGTATAGCTGGATCCTCAGGCAGTTCAATGTCCAATTTTCTGAGGAACCTCCAGACTGATTTCCAGAATGGTTTTACCAGTCTGCAATCCCACCAACAATGGAGGAGTGTTCCTCTTTCTCCACAACCTCGCCAGCATCTGCTGTCACCTGAGTTTTTGATCTTAGCCAATCGCACTGGTGTGAGGTGAAATCTCAGGGTTGTTTTGATTTGCATTTCCCTTATGACTAAAGATGTTGAACATTTCTTTAGGTGTTTCTCAGCCATTCGGCATTCCTCAGCTGTGAATTCTTTGTTTAGCTCTGAACCCCATTTTTTAATAGGGTTATTTGTTTCCCTGCGGTCTAACTTCTTGAGTTCTTTGTATATTTTGGATATAAGGCCTCTATCTGTTGTAGGGTTGGTAAAGATCTTTTCCCAATCTGTTGGTTGCCGTTTTGTCCTAACCACAGTGTCCTTTGCCTTACAGAAGCTTTGCAGTTTTATGAGATCCCATTTGTCAATTCTTGATCTTAGAGCATAAGCCATTGGTGTTTTGTTCAGGAAATTTTTTCCAGTGCCCATGTGTTCCAGATGCTTCCCTAGTTTTTCTTCTATTAGTTTGAGTGTGTCTGGTTTGATGTGGAGGTCCTTGATCCACTTCGACTTAAGCTTTGTACAGGGTGATAAGCATGGATCGATCTGCATTCTTCTACATGTTGCCCTCCAGTTGAACCAGCACCATTTGCTGAAAATGCTATCTTTTTTCCATTGGATGGTTTTGGCTCCTTTGTCAAAAATCAAGTGACCATAGGTGTGTGGGTTCATTTCTGGGTCTTCAATTCTATTCCATTGGTCTATCTGTCTGTCTCTGTACCAATACCATGCAGTTTTTATCACTATTGCTCTGTAATACTGCTTGAGTTCAGGGATAGTGATTCCCCCTGACGTCCTTTTATTGTTGAGGATAGCTTTAGCTATCCTGGGTTTTTTGTTATTCCAGATGAATTTGCAAATTTTTCTGTCTAACTCTTTGAAGAATTGGATTGGTATTTTGATGGGGATTGCATTGAATCTGTAGATTGCTTTTGGTAAAATGGCCATTTTTACTATATTAATCCTGCCAATCCATGAGCATGGGAGATCTTTCCATCTTCTGAGGTCTTCTTCAATTTCTTTCTTCAGTGTCTTGAAGTTCTTATTGTACAGATCTTTTACTTGCTTGGTTAAAGTCACACCGAGGTACTTTATATTATTTGGGTCTATTATGAAGGGTGTCGTTTCCCTAATTTCTTTCTCGGCTTGTTTCTCTTTTGTATAGAGGAAGGCAACTGATTTATTTGAGTTAATTTTATACCCAGCCACTTTGCTGAAGTTGTTTATCAGCTTTAGTAGTTCTCTGGTGGAACTTTTGGGATCACTTAAATATACTATCATATCATCTGCAAATAGTGATATTTTGACCTCTTCTTTTCCGATCTGTATCCCTTTGATCTCCTTTTGTTGTCTGATTGCTCTGGCTAGAACTTCAAGAACTATATTGAATAAGTAGGGAGAGAGTGGGCAGCCTTGTCTAGTCCCTGATTTTAGTGGGATTGCTTCAAGTTTCTCTCCATTTAGTTTAATGTTAGCAACTGGTTTGCTGTATATGGCTTTTACTATGTTTAGGTATGGGCCTTGAATTCCTATTCTTTCCAGGACTTTTATCATGAAGGGGTGTTGAATTTTGTCAAATGCTTTCTCAGCATCTAATGAAATGATCATGTGGTTCTGTTCTTTCAGTTTGTTTATATAATGGATCACGTTGATGGTTTTCCATATATTAAACCATCCCTGCATGCCTGGGATGAAGCCTACTTGATCATGGTGGATGATTGTTTTGATGTGCTCTTGAATTCGGTTTGCCAGAATTTTATTGAGTATTTTTGCGTCGATATTCATAAGGGAAATTGGTCTGAAGTTCTCTTTCTTTGTTGTGTCTTTGTGTGGTTTAGGTATAAGAGTAATTGTAGATTCGTAGAAGGAATTCGGTAGGGCTCCATCTGTTTCAATTTTGTGGAATAGTTTGGATAATATTGGTATGAGGTCTTCTATGAAGGTTTGATAGAATTCTGCACTAAACCCATCTGGACCTGGGCTCTTTTTGGTTGGGAGACCTTTAATGACTGCTTCTATTTCCTTAGGAGTTATGGGGTTGTTTAACTGGTTTATCTGTTCCTGATTTAACTTTGATACCTGGTATCTGTCTAGGAAATTGTCCATTTCCTGAAGATTTTCAAATTTTGTTGAATATAGGTTTTTATAGTAAGATCTGATGATTTTTTGAATTTCCTCTGAATCTGTAGTTATGTCTCCCTTTTCATTTCTGATTTTGTTAATTTGGACGTACTCTCTGTGTCCTCTCGTTAGTCTGGCTAAGGGTTTATCTATCTTGTTGATTTTCTCAAAGAACCAACTTTTGGTTCTGTTGATTCTTTCTATGGTCCTTTTTGTTTGTACTTGGTTGATTTCAGCTCTGAGTTTGATTATTTCCTGCCTTCTACTCCTCCTGGGTGTATTTGCTTCTTTTTGTTCTAGAGCTTTTAGGTGTGCTGTCAAGCTGCTGACATATGCTCTTTCCTGTTTCTTTCTGCAGGCACTCAGCGCTATGAGTTTTCCTCTTAGCACAGCTTTCATTGTATCCCATAAGTTTGAGTATGTTGTATCTTCATTTTCATTAAATTCTAAAAAGTTTTTAATTTCTTTCTTTATTTCTTCCTTGACCAGGTTATCATTGAGTAGAGCATTGTTCAATTTCCACGTATATGTGGGCATTCTTCCCTTATTGTTATTGAAGACCAGTTTTAGGCCGTGGTGGTCCGATAGCACGCATGGGATTATTTCTATCTTTCTGTACCTGTTGAGGCCCGTTTTTTGACCAATTATATGGTCAATTTTGGAGAAAGTACCATGAGGAGCTGAGAAGAAGGTATATCCTTTTGCTTTAGGATAGAATGTTCTATAAATATCCGTTAAGTCCATTTGGCTCATGACTTCTCTTAGTCTGTCGACATCACTGTTTAATTTCTGTTTCCATGATCTGTCCATTGATGAGAGTGGGGTGTTGAAATCTCCCACTATTATTGTGTGAGGTGCAATGTGTGTTTTGAGCTTTAGTAAGGTTTCTTTTACGTATGTAGGTGCCCTTGTATTTGGGGCATAGATATTTAGGATTGAGAGTTCATCTTGGTGGATTTTTCCTTTGATGAATATGAAGTGTCCTTCCTTATCTTTTTTGATGACTTTTAGTTGGAAATTGATTTTATTTGATATTAGAATGGCTACTCCAGCTTGCTTCTTCTGACCATTTGCTTGGAAAGTTGTTTTCCAGCCTTTCACTCTGAGGTAGTGTCTGTCTTTGTCTCTGAGGTGTGTTTCCTGTAGGCAGCAGAATGCAGGGTCCTCGTTGCGTATCCAGTTTGTTAATCTATGTCTTTTTATTGGGGAGTTGAGGCCATTGATATTGAGAGATATTAAGGAATAGTGATTATTGTTTCCCTTTATATTCATATTTGGATGTGAGGTTATGTTTGTGTGCTTTCATTCTCTTTGTTTTGTTGCCAAGACGATTAGTTTCTTGCTTCTTCTAGGGTATAGCTTGCCTCCTTATGTTGGGCTTTACCCTTTATTATCCTTTGTAGTGCTGGATTTGTAGAAAGATATTGTGTAAATTTGGTTTTGTCATGGAATATCTTGGTTTCTCCATCAATGTTAATTGAGAGTTTTGCTGGATACAGTAACCTGGGCTGGCATTTGTGTTCTCTTAGGGTCTGTATGACATCAGTCCAGGATCTTCTGGCCTTCATAGTTTCTGGCGAGAAGTCTGGTGTGATTCTGATAGGTCTCCCTTTATATGTTACTTGACCTTTTTCCCTTACTGCTTTTAATATTCTTTCTTTATTTTGTGCGTTTGGTGTTTTGACAATTATGTGACGGGAGGTGTTTCTTTTCTGGTCCAATCTATTTGGAGTTCTGTAGGCTTCTTGTATGCCTATGGGTATCTCTTTTTTTAGGTTAGGGAAGTTTTCTTCTATGATTTTGTTGAAGATATTTACTGGTCCTTTGAGCTGGTAGTCTTCACTCTCTTCTATACCTATTATCCTTAGGTTTGATCTTCTCATTGAGTCCTGGATTTCCTGTATGTTTTGGACCAGTAGCTTTTTCCGCTTTACATTATCTTTGACAGTTGAGTCAATGATTTCTATGGAATCTTCTGCTCCTGAGATTCTCTCTTCCATCTCTTGTATTCTGTTGGTGAAGCTTGTATCTACAGCTCCTTGTCTCTTCTTTTGGTTTTCTATATCCATGGTTGTTTCCATGTGTTCTTTCTTGATTGCTTCTATTTCCATTTTTAATTCCTTCATCTGTTTGATTGTGTATTCCTGGAATTCTTTCAGGGATTTTTGCCATTCCTCTCTGTAGGCCTCTACTTGTTTATTAATGATTTCCTGTGTTTCCGTAAGTGTGTTCATGTCTTTCTTGAAGTCCTCCAGCATCATGATCAAATATGATTTTGAAACTAGATCTTGCTTTTCTGGTGTGTTTGGATATTCCATGTTTGTTTTGGCGGGAGAATTGGGCTCCGATGATGGCATGTAGTCTTGGTTTCTGTTGCTTGGGTTCCTGCGCTTGCCTCTCGCCATCAGATTATCTCTAGTGTTACTTTGTTCTGCTATTTCTGACAGTGGCTAGACTGACCTATAAGCCTGTGTGTCAGGAGTGCTGTAGACCTGTTTTCCTCTCTTTCAGTCAGTTATGGGGACCGTGTGTTCTGCTTTCCGGCGTGTGGTTTTTCCTCTCTACAGGTCTTCAGCTGTTCTTGTGGGCCTGTGTCTTGAGTTCACCAGGCAGCTTTCTTGCAGCAGAAAATTTGGTCTTACCTGTGGTCCCGAGGCTCAGGTTCGCTCGTGGGGTACTGCCCAGGGGCTCTCTGCAGCGGCAGCAACCAGGAAGACCTGTGCCGCCCCTTCCGGGAGCTTCAGTGCACCAGGGTTCCAGATGGTCTTTGGCTTTTTCCTCTGGCGTCCGAGATGTGTGTGCAGGGAGCAGTCTCTTCTGGTTTCCCAGGCTTGTCTGCCTCTCTGAAGGTTTAGCTCTCCCTCCCACGGGATTTGGGTGCAGAGAACTGTTTATCCGGTCTGTTTCTTTCAGGTTCCGGCGGTGTCTCAGGCGCAGAAGTCCTGCCGCTCCTGGGCCCTCCCCCACGGGAGCCCAGAGGCCTTATACAGTTTCCTCTTGGGCCAGGGATGTGGGCAGGGGTGAGCAGTGTTGGTGGTCTCTTCCGCTCTGCAGCCTCAGGAGTGCCCACCTGACCAGGCGGTTGGGTCTCTCTCTCACCGGGTCTGGGAGCAGAGAGCTGCTGCGGGCCGGGATCCGCGGGTGTGGGACTTCCGGTAAACACAGACCGTGCCTCCTAGAGAAATTCTGCTTCCGTGTCCCAAGCTCACCAGGCAGCTTTCTTGCAGCAGAAAATTTGGTCTTACCTGTGGTCCCGAGGCTCAGGTTCGCTCGTGGGGTGCTGCCCAGGGGCTCTCTGCAGCGGCAGCAACCAGGAAGACCTGTACATTTCAAATGTTATTCCCTTTCCCGGTCAACATCCCACTAGCCCCTCCCCCTCCCTTAACCCCTTCCCTCTCCCCCTGCTTCTATGAGGATGTTTCTTCTCCCAACCACCCACTCCCACCTCAACAATCTGTCATTCCCCTACACAAGGGAAAGGAACCTTCACAGGACAAAGGGCTTCTCCTCCTATTGATATGCTAGACATCCTCTGCTACATATGTGGCTGGAGCCATGGGTCCCTTCATGTGTGTGTACTCACTACTTGGTGGTTTAGTCCCTGGCCAGGGGGTTGGGGTGGGGTGGGGTGGGGACATGGCTGGTTGGTTGATACTGTTGTTGTTCTGATGGGATTGCAAATCCCTTTAGGATCTTTAGTCCTTTCTCTAACCCCTCCACTGGGGTCCCCATGCTCAGTCCAATGTTTAGCTGCAAGCATCCTCATTTGTATCAGGAGGGTTCTGGCAGAGCCTCTCAGGAGACAGCCATATCTAGCTCCTGTCAGCAAGCACTTCTTGGCATCAGCGATGGTGAGTGGTTTTGTTGGCTGCATATGGGATGGATCCCCAGGTGGGGAAGTCTCTGGATAACCTTTTCTTCAGTCCTTGCTCCAATCTTTTTTTTTTTTTAATTAACTTGAGTATTTCTTATTTACATTTAGAATGTTATTCCCTTTCCCGGTTTCTGGGCAAACATCCCCCTAATCCCTCCCCCTCCCCTTCTTTATGGGTGTTCCCCTCCCCACCCTCCCCCTCATTGCCGCCCTCCCCCCAACAATCACATTCACTGGGGGTTCAGTCTTAGCAGGACCAAGGGCTTTCTCTTACACTGGTGATTCATTGTTACCTATAAGGTCAGAGTCCAGGGTCAGTCCATGTATAGTCTTTAGGTAGTGGCTTAGTCCCTGGAAGCTCTGGTTGCTTGGCATTGTTGTTCATAAGGGGTCTCGAGCCCCTTCAAGCTCTTCCAGTTCTTTTTTTCTGATTCCTTCAACTGGGGTCCTATTCTCAGTTCAGTGGTTTGCTGCTGGCATTCGCCTCTGTATCTGCTGTATTCTGGCTGTGTCTCTCAGGAGAGATCTACATCCGGCTCCTGTCGGTCTGCCCTTCTTTGCTTCATCCATCTTGTCTAATTGGGTGGCTGTATATGTATGGGCCACATGTGGGGCAGGCTCTGAATGGGTGTTCCTTCAGTCTCTGTTTTAATCTTTGCTTCTCTATTCCCTGCCAAGGGTATTCTTGTTCCCCCTTTTAAAGAAGGAGTGAAACATTCACATTTTGATCATCCATCTTGAGTTTCATGTGTTCTATGCATCTAGGGTAATTCAAGCATTTGGGCTAATAGCCACTTATCAATGCCTTGCTCCAATCTTTATCCCTGTATTTCCTCCTGTGAGTATTTTGTTCTCCCTTATAAGAACTAAAGCATTCACATTTTGGTCTTCCTTTTTCTTGAGCTTCATATGGTCTGTGAATTGTTTCTTGAGTATTCTGAGCTTTATCAGTGAGTGCATACCACATGTGTTCTTTTGTGATTGGGTTACCTCACTCAGGATGATATTTTCTAGTTCCACCATTTATCTAAGAATTTCATGAAGTCATTGTTTTTAATAGCTGAAAAATACTCCACTGTGCAAATGTACCACATTTTCTGTATCTATTCCTCTGTTGAAGGGCATCTGGGTTCTTTATAGCTTCTGGTTATTATAAATAATGGAGCATGTGTCCTTGTTATATGTTGGGGCATCTTTTGGGTATATGCCCAGGAGTGATATAGCTGGGTCCTCAGGTGGTACTATACCCAATTTTCATAGAAACTACCAGACTGATTTCCAGAATGGTTGTACCAGCTTTCAATCCCACCAACAATGGAGGAGTGTTCCTCTTACTCCACATCCTCGACAGCATCTACTGTCAAATGAGTTTTCGTCCTTAGTCATTCTGACTGGTATGAGGTGGAATTTCAAAATTGTTTTGATTTGCATTTCCCTGATGACTAAGGATGTTAGCCATTTGGTATTCCTCAGCTGCAAATTCTTTGTTTAGCTCTGTACTCCATGTTTTAATAGGATTATTTGATTCTCTGGAGTATAACTTCTTGAGTTTTTTGAATATATGAAATATTAGCCCTCTATCCAACGTAGAATTGGTAAAGATCTTTTCCCAGTCTGTTGGTTACAATTTTGTTCTATTGACAGTGTCCTTTGCCTTACAGAAGCTTTGCAATTTTATTAGGTCCCATTTGTCAGCTGATCTTAGAGTATAAGCCATTGGTGTTCTGTTCAGGAAATTTTCCCCAGTGCCCATGTGTTTGAGGTTCTTCCCCACTTTTTCTTCTATTAGTTTGAGTGTATCTGGTTTTATGTGGAGGTCTCTGATCCTTGTGGACTTGAGCTTTGTATAAGGTGATAAGAATGGGTCTATTTGCATTCTTCTACATACTGACCTCTAGTTCAACCAGCACCATTTATTGAAAATAATGTCTTTTTTCCATTGGATACTTTTAGCTCCTTTGTCAAAAATCAAGTGACCATAGGCATTTGGGTTCATTTTGGGGTCTTCAGTTTTCTTCCATTGATCTACCTGCTTGTCTCTGTACCAACACCATACAGTTTTTATCACTATTGCTCTGTAATACAGCTTGAGGTTAGGGATGGTAATTCCCACAGAAGTTCTTTTATTGTTGAGAATAATTTTAATTATCCTATTTTTTTTGTTATTCCAAATGAATTTGCAAATTGCTCTTTCCAACTCTATGAAGAATTGAGTTGGGATTTTGATGGGGATTGCATTGAATCTGTAGATTGCTTTGGGCAAGATGGCCATTTTTATTATATTAATCCTGTCAATCCATGAGGATGGGAGATCTTTTCACTTCTGAGATCTTCTTCGATTTCTTTCTCCAGAAACTTGAAGTTCTTATCATACAGATCTTTCACTTGATTGGTTTGAGTCATACCAAAGTATTTTATATTATTTGTGGTTATTGTGAAGGGTGTTGTTCCAATAACTTCTTTGTCAGCCTGTTTATCCTTTGAGTAGAGGAAGGCAACTGATTTGTTTGAGTTAATTTTATACCCAGCCACTTTGCTGAAGTTGTTTATCAAGTTTAGGAGTTCTCTGGTGGAATTTTTGGGTCATTTATGTATACTATCATATCATCTGCAAATAGTGATATTTTGATTTCTTCCTTTCCAATTTGTAACCCTTTGACCTCTTTTTGATGTCTGATTGCTCTGGCTAGGACTTCAAGTACTGTACTGAATAAGTAGGGAGACAATGGGCAGCCTTGTCTAGTCTCTGATTTTAGTGAGATTGCTTCAAGTTTCTCTCTATTTAGTTTGATGTTGACTACTGGTTTGCTGTATATTGCATTTACTATGTTTATATATGGGCATTGAATTCCTGATCTTTTCAAGACTTTTATCACAAAGGAGCAATAAATTTTGTCAAATGCTTTCTCAGAATTTAATGAGATAATCATGTGGTTTTTTTCTTTGAATTTGTTTATATAGTGGATTACATTGATGGATTTACTTATATTGAACCATCTCTGTATCCCAGGGATGAAGCCTACTTGATCATGGTGAAGGATCTTTTGATGTGTTCTTGGAATCAGTTTGTGAGAATTTTATTGAGTATTTTGGCATTGGTATTCATGAGGGAAATTGGTGTAAACTTGTCTTTCTTTTTGTTGGTTCTTTGTGTTGTTTAGATTTAAGCATAATTGTGGCTTCAAAGAAGGAATTGGGTAGTGTTCCTTCACAGAAGGAATAGTTTGAGGATTATTGGTATTAGGTCTTCTTTGAAGGTCTGATAGACTTCTGCACTAAACCCATCAGTCCTGCACTTTTTTTGGTTGGGAGTTTAATGGCTGCTTCTAATTCTTTAGGGAATATGGTACTGTTTAGATGGTTTATCTGATCCTGATTTAACTTTGGTTATCTGGTATCTGTACAGAAAACTGTTCATTTCCTCCAGATTTTCCAGTTTTGTTGAACATAGGCTTTTGAAGTATTATCCGAAAAATTTTTGAATTTCCTCAGTTTCTGTTGTTATGTCTCCGTTTTCATTTCTAATTTTGTTAATTTAGATACTGTCTCTCTGCCTTCTGGTTATTTTAGCTAAGGGTTTGTCTACTTTGTTGATTTTCTCAAAGAACCAGCTCGCGATTTTCTCGATTCTTTGTATAGTTCTTTTTGTTTCTGCTTGGTTTATTTCCCCTCTGAGTTTTGATTATTTCCTGCCATCTACTTCTTTTGGGTGTATGTGCTTCTTTTTGTTCTAGAGCTTTTTAGTGTGCTATCAAGCGGTTAGTGTGTTCTCTCTCCAGTTTCTTTTTGGAGGCACTTAGAGCTATGAGTTTTCCTGTTAGTACTGCTGTAATTGTATTCCATAATTTGGGTATGTTGTGCCCTCATTTTCATTAAATTTCAAAAAGTGCTTAATTTCATTCTTTATTTCTTCCTTGACCAAGTTATCAATGAGTAGAGTGTTGTTCAGCTTCCATGAGTATGTGGGCTTTCTGTGGTTTTTGTTGTTATCAAAGACCAGCCTTATTCCATGGTGATCCGGTAGTATGCACAGGATTATTTCAATTCTTGTATCTGTTGAGGCCTGTTTTGTGACCAATTATATGGTCAGTTTTGAAGAAGGTACCTTGAGGTGCTGAGAAGAAGGTATACTCTTTTGTTTTAGGATGAAATGTTCTATAGAAATCTATTAAATCCATTTGGTTCATAACTTCTGTTAGTTTCTCTATGTTTCTTTTTAGTTTCTGTTTCCATGGTCTGTCCATTGATGAGAGTGGGGTATTGAAATCTCCCACTATTATTGTGTGAAGTGCAATGTGTGCTTTGAGCTTTAGTAAAGTTTCTTTTATGAATATAGGTGCCCTTGCATTTGGAGCATAGATGTTCAGAATTGAGAGTTCATCTTGGTAGATTTTTCCTTTGATGGTATGAAGTGTCCTTCCTTATCTTTTTTGATAACTTTGAGTTGAAAGTCAATTTTATTCTACAATAAAATGATTACTCTAGCTTGTTTCTTGGGGCCAGTTGCTTGGAAAATATTTTCCAGTCTTTTATTCTGAGGTAATGTCTGTCTTTGTCACTGGGGTCCTTTTCCCATATGCAGCAAAATGCTGCAAAATGCTGGGTCCTGTTTATGTATCTAGTCAAATAGTCCATGTCTTTTTATTGAGGAATTCATTCCATTGATGTAAAGTGATATTAAGGAATAGTGATTGTCTTTTCCTGTTATTTTTGTTTTTAGAGGTAGAATTATGTTCATATGGCTATCTTCTTTTAGTTCTGTTGCAAGAATATTATTTCTTGCTTTTTCTATGGTGTAGTTTCCCCTCCTTGTGTTGACGTTTTCCATCTATTATCCTTTGTAGGGCTAGATTTGTGGGAAGATATTGTGTAAATTTAGTTTTGTCATGGAATATCTTGGCTTCTCCATCTATGGTACTTAAGATTTTTGCTGGATACAGTAACCTGGGCTGGCATTTGTGTTTTCTTAGGGTTTGTATGGCATCTGCCCATTACTTTCTAGCTTTCATAGTCTCTGTTGTGAATTCTGATGTAATTCTGATAGGTCTGCCTTTATATGTTACTTGACCATTTTCCCTTACTGCTTTTTAATATTCTTTTTTTGTTTTGTGTATTTGGTATTTTGACTATTATGTGAGGGGAAGAATTTCTTTTCCTATCAAATATATATATATACATACATACATATATATATTTCAATAGCAGTAAATGAAAAAATGAGGCTATAAAGGGTAATGGGGAATAGCATATGGGATGGTTTGACAAGGAACAAGAGAAATGTATTATGTTGTATTCTCAAAACTGAAAAAAAATAAAAGTGAAATTAAAAAGTTATATATTTCTAACATACAAAGGACGAGTGAACATTGTCATTTCTAAACAGAGGAATTGAAAAATAGCAAAAGAAGAAGAAGAGAAGGAGGAGGAAGAGGAGGAGGAGGAAGAGGAGGAGGAGGGGGTGGGGAGGAAGAGGAGGAGGAGGAGGAGGAGGAGGAGGAGGAGGAGGAGGAGGAGGAGGAGATTAGACTTAAGCAAGTCTAAAGCCCAGCAGAGCAAACCTCAATCCCTACAGCAATGTGCAGCATGTAGAGCTCATGATGGTATCATGAGTAACAAGCCCTGCATTTCCAGCTCTGCTCCTACAACACACATAACTTTCCTCAAGCTAACTCAGCTGCATGTCTGCAGCTTTCCTTGGTGGATGTTCAGTGGTCTTATCATTTCCAACATATTGGTATTTCTATTATAACTCGTGTTTCATTTCCACAGCTTCACACAGAGGTCCCTCAGGGTCTCCTTGCAGTGAATCCAACTATGTCACAAGTCACTTGCCCCCAGTAGCTCTTGAAAACCCCAAGCAAACTTTCATAACTCTAGTACTCTTGCATTTTACATTTTTGCACAACCAACATCATGTGTATGGCACTACCAAGGTGTAGTGATAAGTCACAATGTTGTATGGCCACTTTGGGCATCAACTGTTGTGGGCTCTTCTGCATGATTATTTCAAAAATGGAAATCTTTTAGTGACATTCTCATTTCAGGCTCTCTCCTTTCAGATGAATTTTCTCATTTACAAGTAGAAAGTTTCAACAGGTAGAGTTTTATCTTCACGACATCTTTCCTCTTGTCCCAGTAAGGATTGACAATATCTGAGAGTTATAGATGCTTTGTCGGTGACCTCTTTGTCTGTAATTTTATACTGGCTCACCCATCCTTCCTTGTTGAGCCCCATATTTTTCATACAATTTTGCTATCTTTCATTGTAAATCTCTATCAGTGAATAACAGCAATTTCAGAACTTGAATGCAATATTACTTAAAATTTCTTTCACTAAAAGTATTACCCCATTAGTTTTGAATTCATTCTCACTCAAATTCTCAGGGCACAGGCAGAAGATAACAAATCCCTTGTCTAAATATAACATGAAAGGCCTGTAGTCTAATTCCTCATAGAAACCTTTTCTTCCCTTCTGAAGCCTCGTGAACTGGGACTCTGCATCCTAAAATTATCTGAGTATTCTGATCTAGCAAACTCCAGCATAGCCTATTAAACTTTGTGTACAGAGCTGCAAGACTTTTCTAGTTGACTATTCCATTGTGTTTACATTCCTCCCACATGTAAGTTCCAGAGGTCTAAAAACTTGCTTAGATTTATCATAACAACCCCACTTCTGGTACCAATCCTCTGAATCAGTTAGTTTTCTCATTGTTGAGACTTTACTTACAAGAAGCAAATTAAGGGAAGAAGGGTCTATTTTGTCTTAAACTTTAAGGGGTCGCACCACCTCATGGTGGGGAGGACACTGCACCAGGAACATGAAGCATCTGGTTTCATTACATTCAATCAGGAAGCAGAGAGGAAAATGCAGCAGCCCAGGATACTTTCTCCTGTATTTCAGTCCAAGACACCACCAGTTGCTACTGCTACATACATTCATGGTGGATTATCTTTCTGAAGTTAAACTTTTCTGGAAATACTCTCATACACACATCTTAAGCTGTACCTTCATGGTGATCCTCAACCCAATCTTGTTGACAATAAAGATTAACCATCACCATGAATATTCCAATAAGTAGGAAATATGTTCTGGTCATTTAGCTTCTCTAGATATATAAAATAAGACTGAGCAACTTATAGAAATAATATTAACATATGAAGAACCTTTTAAGCAAAATTTGTAATTAACTTAATGAACATTAGAAAATTTAAAAGGTACCTGCAGATCAAGAACAGGGCATACAATTTGGAACATGGTCACATTAAACATTTGTTCTCTTACTTCTAAAGATCTAGGGATCTAAAATTGGATTATGCCTGGGTCCAATCTCAACAATCCCATAGTATAATCTATACATTAAGAACAAGAGTTACACCTTTTAAATTTTAGGTGTCTTACAGACTGTAGCCCTTTTAACAAGTTCTTTAACAACCAAAACCTTTCCCTAGAAGTTTTCTGAAAGGACTCTTTCATTGTAGAGATGTGTTTGGGAAAGATTTCTAGAATTTGTCTTTAATATTTTTTTTTCTTTTCTACTTATGGTTCAAACCCTTTTCTTGAGAATATTTCTTTCCTTAACTGTTTCTTGACAATGCACTGCTTCTCTTAAATTCTGAACTCACCACCAAGGATTTAGAATGCACACAGCTGTCTGCTCTTCCTACATTTTCCAGTCTAGATGTGTCCTGGAACTCCAGAGGGGTCTGAAGCTGAGACCTCACTCCTACTGCAAAGAAAGAGGTCTTATCAGTAACTCAACTCAATGACATGACCTTTAGGATGATATAGTCTTCCCACAAGTCTATTAAGGGTCAAGTGCTCCTACAACCCAAACTTAATGATTGTGATAATGAGCATTATTTGTCCTTAGGTAGCCTATCCCACATTTACAGATGAGGTATAGATTCACACAGGTCAACTTGCCCACATTCACATGACTTTTAAAACTAAAGGATAGAACTGACGTTTAGTTCTAACCTTGTTAAGTTCCACTGCTCTCCTCCACCTGACTACCTGAGTGTTATCTTGTAGTACCAATAGTCACTCAAGTGAGTCAACATAGAAAATACATTGTAGAAACCAGAGGTCACTGCCACTGAATGTAATTCTTCATATTAATTGCTTGATCAATACTAGCTGTTGGACTATGTTGTTTTAAACAATTTCATTTACACCTCAAAAACCTATATAGCATCATATACTCTTTTGAGAAAGGAAAAGAAATGTGTGGCTCAGAGAATTTAAGAGACTTGCCGAAAAACCCATAGCTATCAATGAGTTGAGGCAAAATGCTTTGGATCCAGAGTCCACATCACCAGTCATGTTGATCGTTCCTCCTACTCTTCTCATTTGTCCACTTGACAGATGATAGAGAGTCCTATCTAAAAAGAGATATCCCTCCTTCTTGTCTAGATGGAGTCTGTTCCCTCCTCCTTCCTGCAGCTTTCTCGTCTAAAGAACCAGTCCTTGCTGATGCAGAAATATCACAACCAACATAACCGGCCTGAAAGAAATGTCTGAATTCCACCTTCCCCACCTTTTTTTTTTTTCATGAGCGACTGCTGGAGTTCAATAAGGGCACAAAAAAATCTACCTATTAATCTAAGGACTCTATGATCTGTTCCAAAGCCACTGAACATATAAGTACTTAAAAGACCTGTGTTAACAATAAATAGAGGCCCTGAATTTGGGAATCAGATCCACTTGACCAGAGTGATAGCCCATTGTGATAGTGTTTGTCACTCATACTCTATTCCACTGACTTCCTCACTGTAGAAGCATTTATATTGGTTCTTACATTCAGATAACAAGATTTCCTCCATCTTTTTCTAGAAACCTCGGAGAGAACATGGGGCTTTGTAATATATATTTCATAACCAACAAGCTCCTTTAGTGTTAGATAGAGTTGCATACCCAAACTCCAGTATCTTGTGCCCATATGTTCTTAAGTATGACCTAATTTGTTTTTGTAACTATTTGGCAGATGAAAGACTGAGATGTGTGTTATTTCAAGGCTGACAGGATAATTTATTATTCCCATCATTGTCAGAATAGATTATGCGTAATTGAGATACAGTAAGACATTTAGAAATTGTATGAATTTTATTATAATGACAGCATTACACACAGAGTATGACCCTAGATGTAGCATATAAACATTAATTTAAGCACATTATTTATGTATTTATCATATTTATTTTTTAAAAATATTTGTTTTATTTTAATGTATGAATGTTTTTACTGCACGTAAGTCTGTGGATCGTGTGAATGTCTGGTGCCTAAGGAGATCAAAAGAAAGTATTAAATTCCCAGAAACTGGAATCACAGATGGTAATGAAGCAACATGTAGGCTCTGGAAACAGAACTGGGTCTTCTGTGAGGACAAGAGTTCTTACCACTGAGCCAACATCCAGCCACTCTATACTAACTTTTAAGACCATTAATCCATGTATTACAGAGAGATGCTGGGTTTTACACTGTAAAACCTTGAGAAATTATTTTACTATATTTCTCATGGGATGAACAGTAGATAGGTAAGATGTTTCTGAATATGATTTGATGGCTGTTATATTTTTTAAAAATGAGAATATTGGGGAAGTTTATCTATTTTTACTTCTTTTCTACCTTTGATTTTCATCTATATCAATATTCTTTTCTCCCAATTTATTAATTCAGCAAGTGTATGGTGCACGTATATGTAACAACTCTGAGATCAGCAGTGTGTAAGAGTTGAGGATAAGATAGTGAATGAAGCAGGAGGAAGACACCTGCATTGGGCTGCTCACTGTGGCTCAAGAGGCTCCAATGCAATGCAATCTACTCTGTTGCCTCAGTTCCACCTCTGAGCTTACTTCACACCTAACATGCAAATCGCAGCCATATCAGGTCTGCCACTGAGCTGAGCTTTACACACAGGTGCAGATGTCCCCGGTGACCGCACATCCACAGTAACTATGCACAGTGCGGTATTATGTAACCTGCCCTGGCAGAGTCAGCAGCAAATTCCCCTTCTAGACATTTGACACAGTGTTGAGTTGGAATTTAAACTGAAATTTTTATATAGTTCACAGTACCATCTTCACATCATAGCATGCTACCTACCTGTTACAAGGCTACTCTTTGAATGCCCACTGATAACGTGTGCAGATAATTTAAGTGTCCATCTTGATAACTCAGCAAGACAATGCTTTGGCATGACCTGTTGGCATGACCAAGATAAGGAACCAAAGCATATCCTCTGAGACCTGGTCTTCTGATTATCATCTTATTGTTTTGAGACTCATTAAATGTTACATTATTTGCTCCTATCAGAGATGATTTAATAGTCTTGTTTTAATGGTGATATGAACAGGAGCAAAGTATTTACTGCAGGCTCATACCTCGTCAGACTGCTGGGAATGAGTGTCTGTTGCAGCCTAAGCAAAGTAAAGTAATACACACACACACACACACACACACACACACACACACACACACTTTCCATTAACTATTACAGAAGAGAAGACAGTAACTTAAGTTTAGAAATTGGAATGGGGTCAAAGGTTAATGACTCCAAGGAACTGTCTTCTAGAACCAACCAGACTGATAGCACATACAAACACAGAGATGGTGACAGCACGCACAACACCTATACAAGGTCAAGACAGACAGAATCCCAGCATAGAGAAGGGAGTAGACACAGTCTCACCTCTAACAAGATGTGGTCAATTGACACCTGCTGGGAGGGCATAATGTGTTTTCATAAATGGAATGACGTGGGGTGTGTCTACCACACTCCAGTGCAGGCCTCATGCTCAAGGGGTTATTGTTCAACACTAAATGGACTCCAGGTTTTTGTGGGATTTTAGTTTAGGTATTTTTTTGTCTTATTGGAAGGTGTTTTTGTCTGTGTTTTGATTTTGGAGAGTGTGTGTTGAGAGAGAGAGAGAGACAGAGACAGAGAGAGAAAAAGAAGATAAATTTGGGTAGGTAGGGAAGTGGTGAGAATCTTGGAAGAGTTTTAGAAAGAGAAATAATATCGTAAAATTATACAGAGTGTATTATTATATTTAGAACAAAATAAAGTTTAAACAAAAAATGATTTGATGGTCAATACCAATGGGCTGTTCTTGAACGTGTAAGTAAACCAGCCAGTGAGGCATCCTCTGCTTTGCCAGGCTGAAGTTTACCCTGTTCTAGCACAAGATCCTGTAGCTCTCAGAAAAAGTCAGCTGATTCTCTTTGGCATCTGGTAGTCTAGGCATCCACTGCCAACACCGCTCACGAACAAGGAGATTGGCATCAACCTGCGCACACATCCACATTCCATCCATGAGCTTCCATTGCCCATGTACTGTTCCCATATTATCCGACCAAATTATTATTAATGGAATTTTCAGTTTTGAAGTGTGTATAGAAGTGACAAATCAGTTACATGGACTAAAACCACAGAGCCGTGGATCTTTGATCACAGACTGTTTAATGGGTGCCAAGCATTTGCCCGTTATGTCCTAGGGGTTAAGTATACACTGCAGAAAATAAAAAATGGTCTGAGGTTAAAAGCATATGAGGTTTTTTTTTTTGGCTATATGAAATTCAATTCCACATGTGCAAGATAAAGTGCAAAGCTGAGGCGGTCGCTAAGCTTTGAAGTTGGTGATGAGTTGGGACGCTGCAGAGCTAATGAACTCTTCCACACCCACTGCAATCCCGCTGTATTTATAGAGTTCCTGCTCTCAGGTGAAGGACATCCAATGAGACAGCTACACTATAGGGGAAATGTGATGGGCAAAATGAGGTGCACTTGAAAGTGGAATTAATTTAAAGAGATATAAGTGGAGATGAGATTAGGTGACCCCATTTTCTCATGCCAGCATGTTACTTGTAATGGGTAAGAATGCTCTCGCACAAGAACATCGGGGACAACAGTCTCACTGAAGCTTATCAGTTAGCAACTAAAAGAAATATCATGCGTGTTGCCAGACTTCATGACCTGATTTTGGAGGACTTGTTATCTGAGTTAAAAAACACAAAAACATTGAGTAGGAAATTTGTATTCTGGTTCTGAAAGGCTAGAATTCAGTATTTTGATGATGTGGCTTTTGTTTGTGGGGTTTTAAAATTTATTTATTTACATTTCAAGTGTTGTCCACTTCCTGGTCCCCCCTCCACAAGTTCCATCCACTTTGCCTCTAAGAGGGTGCTTTCCCACCCACCCACCCACCCACCCACTCCCACCTCACCTCTCTAGCATCCCCCTTCTCTGGGGCATTAAGCCTCCACAGAACCAAGCACATCCCTTCCCACAGAGGCCAGACAAGGCAGTCAGTCCTCTGCTACATATGCAGTGAGGGTCATGGGCCAGCCCATGTATGCTCTTTGGTTGGTGACTTAGTCCCTGGGAGCTCTGAGGGGCACAGATAGTTGATATTGTTGTTCTTTCTATGTGTGCAATCCCCTTCATCGCCTTCATTCCTTCCCCTAACTTTTCCATAGGGATCCCCGGGCTCAGTCCAATGGTTAGCTGTAAGTATCTGCATTTGTCTCAGTCAAGTGTTGGTAGAGCCTCTCAGAGAACAGCCATGCCGTGCTTCTGTCTGTAAGCACATCTTGGCATCAGCAATGGTTTTGATATCTGTGCAAGAGATGAATCCCAAGGTGGGCCAGTCTCTGGATGGCCTTTCCTTCAGTCTCTGCTCATCTTTTTGTTCTTGCATTTCTTTTAGACAGGAACAATTCTGGGTCAAATTTTTGAGATGGTGTATGGCAGCATCACTCAACTGGGTGCCATGTCTTTCTACTGGAAGTGGTCCCTTCAGGTTCCACCTCCCCACCGTTGGGCATTTTGTCTAAGGTCATCCCCATTGGGTCCTGGAAGCCTTCTTTTGTTGTGGTTTACATCTCTTTTTATTTATTTATTTATTACATGTGCCTGTGTCACTGGAACACCTTGGGTGTCCTGCTTTATAACCCTCTCTCTGCCTTACTTCCTTGAGACAGGGTCTTTTGCTGAACCCAGGCTTGCCACTTTTTAGCAAGGTTGTGTGGTCAGCAAGCATCAGGAACCAACCTGTTGACCTCCTCCACACTGGGGTTACAAAACATATCCAATGAGATATTCTAATTAAGTATCAAAGGCAACTTGGAAAAGGGATCAAGCCACAAAATCAAGGCCTTAGAGGTGCTGGATGAGGGAGTGGATGCACTGTCTCCTTTCCGCACTCAGTTCAGGAGGAACAAGATAGAAGCCACATTCTCTAAGGTGGTTCACTGTGCACCTGACCTGGTGACCATGACTTCAGCTCTGAGCTAGTTCTTCACTCACTAGACAACTAACGTGGGTCCCCATTCCCTAGATCTCACCCTGCTCCTGTTGGAACATCTCTGTTTTACTGGGTTCTTAGTGCTATGCCTGTCTTCTGTCATTACTTAAGTTCACTCAGGCTAATAAGTCTACCAAATACCTCCAGTGAACTGCATTTTGCCAGGTACTAAAGACCTGGCCTGGTCTATAAAGCTCAGGTTCAAACATTGTCTTTACAATAGTGTTTCAGCACCATTTTTGTTATTGCTTAGAATGGTGATTTTCAACAGAACTCCAGGGAACACTTAGCAGTATCTAAAGAAAATTTGGACATCTCATCAAGAAAGGGGGATGTCCACACATGCAACAGGTGGAAGCAGGAGACGATGCTAAACACCCAGCAAAATACAGCATCTTCATAGATAATTGTATTACCCACACGTCAGTGCTGCCGAAGCTGAGAAACCTTTAGTTTTATAGCCAGTTCAGTGACCTAGTATTCTCTCTCTCCTTTCTCTCTTCTCTCCTCTTGGGGTCTCAGTAAACCAATGAAAAGATCACTGTGACTTTCCTTATTTATTTATTTATTTATTTATTTATTTATTTATTTATTTCACCACCAACCCTTCACCTCTGAGAAGGACCAGGTCTCTCCTGGGAAACCAACCCATCCTGGCACCTCAGGTACATCCTCTTCCACTGAGGCCAGAGAAGACAGCCTAGTTAGGAGAACAGAATCCACAGGTGGGAAAGAGAGTCAGGGTAAACCCCTGCTCCAGTTATTGGGGGACCTACATGAAGACCAAGCTGCATATCTGTTACATATGTGTGGGGACCCTACATCCAGCCCTCATATGCTCTTTGGTTGGTATCTCAGCCTCTGGGAGCTCCCGAACATCCAGGTTAGTTGTCTCTGTTGATCTTTTTGTGGCGTCCCCATTTGTTCTGGGTTCCTTAATCCTTCCCCCGCCTCTTTCATAAGACTTCCAGAGATCATCAGATAGTTACCTGTGGTCTCTGCATCTGTTTTCATTGGCTACTGGGTGGAACTTCTAAGAGGAAATTTATGCTAATCTCCTGTTGGTGAATCCAGGCTGACAGATACAAGCATAGCCTGAGGCTCTGAAGTAGTTGAAGGCAAGTCAGCAATGCAACTGAGAAGATCTTCTGTAGACAATTCAACACATTCTCCCCAAAATTGGCAGGGGTTGCTACTGCATTCATTTGTGTCTGTCCCACTCAGGGCACCTGTCCATCCAGGCCAGCAGTGACAAACATAGCTGTCAACAGTGTCTTCGCATGTTGTATCATTGTGACAAGGCTTTGACCAACAGAGAGGCATCAAAGTCTCACAGTGGGTCTTACAAATCCATTATCCATGCAGACTAGTGGTAGTTGTTTCTTTCATCCATGAATAAAGACCTCTGTGACTTTGTATGGGGTATAGAGCACTGCTAAAACTAACCAGAAGCCCCTGCCTCCTTTTTGTCAGGAGCCAAGGTCTGATGCCCCACCTTAGAGATGTAAGGTTCCCGAACTCCCATGTCTCAAGATGCCCTTCCACTGGGATACTGTCTCCCTTAGAGCTGAAAGGTTCCTGGGCTCCAGAGTCCTGGGATACCCTCCCATCTCAACAGAATCACTTACACATCATAATGAAAACAAAAACAAACACAAGGCAATCTCTCCACACACACACACACACACACACACACACACACACACACACACACACACCCCACACTGCTATCATAAAATTTCACTTATTATTCCCTCTCATTCTGGCAGTACTTCTGTCCTTTAGAGACTCTGCCTCCTTGTCCTAAGCTGAGACTTCTGGGTCCTGAATTCTACCCTTGGGAATGTTTCACATAGGAGGACCAGCAGCACTGGGGCAGGGAAGTCAGAAAAGCACCGGTCTGTGGAGAACAGAGTACTGCTGATGTGACATCAGAGCCTCACACAGAAGCTGACTGCTCTTCACCATCAGCAGCTTGGAGTTTTCCCAGATGGCCATCCCACAGTATGCAGACTGAGACCCCAAGTCTCATTATTATGGCATTCCTCATGGCATTGTGATTGTCGGCACTCTCATGTTTTCCCTGATAGAGGACTTGGAGCTCCTTGGAAGAGTTGACACTATTTCCATTGCTTCCATAAGGAGAGCCGGAGCCACAGCACTCTGCACCAGAAGCATTAAATACCACACAAGAAAACCATCTGAACAAAATACTTCCAAGTGAAATATCTGTGGGGATGTATAAATAAAAGCAGAATGAAAGTGTATCCATAATTCACAAGGTTATATTATGTACAAGTGAAAAAAATGAAGACACATCTTCTGAAAACTTAAACACAATGAAATAAAAATCGGTGATAGATGATTTTTAATCTCATTTGGAAATTATCTCTGATGCCATTCCTTTTTGAAAAGGGTGTAATAAAATGTCACACCTGGTTGTTTGAATTATTTGTCACACCAGGTTATTGAGGAGCTGACCTGCAAATTAAACAGAAGGGATGCCATGGGGAGCGTTCCCAGATGTGCAAGCTTGCTAGGCTGAAGGAGAAAGCAGTACCCATCAACGTGTTCCAGGGGCTGTAAGCAGCTCTCTCCAACACCAGCTTTGATCTAAAGGTAGCTAGAAGCTATCTGCTTTTAGAGATGGCTTTCACTTGTAAAACTTATTTTCCTATTGGTCTAACCTAGCCCAAGGTCAGGAAACAGAAGGAGCTTACAAGTGTACTTCGTTAAGAGGAAGCCTGCTATGCCTCAGTCACAGGAATGAGAAATGGGTAAACAGGTGAGACTTTAGCATCTAGATCTTTCAGCATATTTTATCATTCTTTCCTGCCCCCCCACTCATCCTCATGCTTGTTCTCTCCCTCTCTCCCTCTTTTCCTCCCTCCCTCTCTCCCTCTCTTCCTCCGTCCCTCCCTCTCTCCCTCTCTCCCTGTATTCTCTCTCTCTCTCTCTCTCTCTCTCTCTCTCTCTCTCTCTCTCTCTCTCTCTCTCTCTCTCCAAGTAGCCATTATTTGTGAATAGTTTCTTGGCTAGAGCTGTGACTTTGTGTTCATCCCCCTCCTTCACGCTGGGATTTGTCTTGCTTGAGCTTGCGTAGGCCTTCTGCATGCTGTCACAGGCTCTCCGAGTGCATGTGTATATCTGTTGTGCCTAGAAAATGCTGTTTCCTTAAAAATCATCTACCACCCTTGGCTCTTACAATCTTCCCACCTCCTCTTCTCCATAGATCTCTGAGCCTTGGTGGTACTGAGGACTCCAAAGCCTCTCATTTCCTACACATTGTCTGGTTATGGTTCTCTATGTTAATTGTCATTTCCTACAAGAAGTCACTTGTCTGAGGAGGTTGAACTCTGTGGGTCCAACAATATGTCATTAGTAACTGTTTCATTGTGGCGTGCATTTAGCAGAATCATATTAGGTTTTCCCTTATAACACCTGACCTGTATCGAGTGTTAGGTTCTTGGCCTCACTAACAATATCAAGTATGGGTTCCATTTCATGGAGTGGGCCTTAAATCCAGTTTCTAAATGATGAATAGTGATTTCCCTAACATTCATGATATTACTATACCTATGGGCATATAGTGCAGGCAAGTTACTGTTGCAGCTTGCAGGCTTTTTAGTTGTGTGAAATTAATGATTACCTTTTTCCTTTGATACCACATATAGTAATTTTAGCATTATAAATGCTCACAATTAGGATTAAAAGCTTTCGCTTGAGTACTGGCTAGATTTTGCATGTTCTCATATGCCATAAGTATGTGTTGTTTTCAACAATAGGATCTTACGATCAAGTTGCAAAGGCTTCTAGATTTTGGGACTCTACTACTAAACCATGGAAGGAATTAAGTCTCTAGAATAGGTTTAAATTCTTTATGATAGCACACTCACACTTAGGATGGACTCTAGTTACTTCAGAATGTGCCATAAAGTTATTAACAAAATTTGCTTTTACTCATATTAAAGTTTGCTCCTAAGTGAGCCAAAGAGAAAATGAAATGAGGGTCATAGTAGAAACATAATCATAATTATAACCAATGCAATTAATAGGAATCTCACTGGGATTAAAAGGGAATAAGAAAAACATGAAACCCAAAGATATGCACAACCCTAAGTCTGCAGGACAGTACCAGCAGAGGTGCAAAGACAAAGTCACTTGAGTCACGTAGTTTATGGTGACACTGTTGCTCTTGCCAAAGTGCTCTATGGCTTACACCGTCCTCGTTCCATTGATCACCTTCCAGAAGCCCTACTTTACATCTAGTTGAAGTGCAGAGTTAAATTTTTGATTAATAATAAACTCTAAGAAACAACTACACACTGTATGCCAGAGTAACTTAAGGAGGTCAATGATTTTGTTTTGTTTCTGCTTAATTTGTTAATGGATTTGGCTTTATAGCTCTTCATATGAACCTTATGCAGAAGGAGCAGATTTAACACTTAATTTATGATTGTACATATTTGTGTAACTTTATAATGTCATCGAAAGCCAGAAACATTCATCTCAGACTACATCTCCAATGTGCTAATAAATAGAACATTACAGCAACTGTCATGACTTGAGTTTCTCTTCTGTCAGTATGACACACTAAGTCTTAAATAAGTTGGGGATCCCTCACTTTGCCCAAGGTTAGAGTGACTCTTTGGGTGCTGAAGCATCTGATGTTTTGTGTCATGCTGCTTAGAGAATGCTCCAACCTTTCAGGTATGTTCACCACATCGTACATCACCACTGAAAGACCTGTCACCGGCTTCTCTCTCCTACTGCTGAGTCTGATGGCCCTCGCCCCTCTGATTAAACAATATATCTGCACTACATTTATTTATTTTTGGGAGTGCATATGTGGAGGCCAGAGAACAATCTGCAGGAGTCTCTCCCCTAGAATGTGGGCCCCAGGGAACAAACTCAGGTCATCATGCGGTTTAGCATCAAGTAGCTTTACCAACTGAACTATCTTGATACCCACCCTCTCATTTCACAGTCACAAAATATTCTGTCCATGCTACAATGGGACAACAAAAATCTCCACTGAACTGCTAGTGTGAGATTCTCATGCAGAACACCAAGACTTTCCGCCAGGAAATAGTGTTTATTTATGCTGACATGGACTCAGGAGATTCACATCCAAAGGCTGAGCCCAGAATGCCACAGGGCATAGCCTAATACATCCTTCTTTAGTTTCCCTCTACATTTTAGCCCCTTTGTTTAGTCTTCCTTATATGGTTCATGTGACAAGGTTATGTGCACACAGCTACTGATTGTGCCATATTATCTTCCCTTTGATCTGGGAGAGCCTTTTCCACAATAAGACTTGTTCTCTCTGAACCCCATGCTTTCACTAGAAGGTAGAACTCAGGGTTGAGTTCCCTGAACAAATTCATGCCTCATCCTGCAGATGAGATAGCAAGTCAGATCTTTCTCCTTCACCCTAAGCCTATTAGCCACAACTTTCCTCTCCAGAACCCTAAGGACTTAGGCTTTTGGAAACAGGGTCAATAAACTCCTTTGTGTTTCTGACTTTATTCTACCCCATCCCTGCCACGGGAGAAAAACCTTGGTCAGTGTCTCCCCACACTCTCCACATTCATTGTCCATCCCCCTTGTGAATACCTCTTTTAAATTGCTTCCTCTGGTTTGGGTTTTTGGGTTTCTTGGGCTTTAGTTTTTTCATCTTTCTATCCTAGTCCATCATTCATTATGAGACAGCTTCTCCATTAGAGCCCTTTCATGATACCCTCACTTTTCTTTACATTGTTAACATGCATGGGGAGAATGCACAGCTTCATTGTGAGTCCCAGAAGACATTTACCCTGTAAAGGAACACCAGGTTGAGTGTGGGTCATCCTTCCTCCGTTACATCATTTCTCTCTGTCTTCTTTATGAATGTCCCACTCATCTACACCACCAGGTTTCATTTCTTTGGCTGACTGAATTTCCCATAGCACAGCTCTCCCATGGTACATCATACACTGCTCTTATTCTCAAGGACCTTCCCTTCCTATGGAGTTTGTTTTTAGTACTTTCTCTACTTCACAGATAGAAGAAACCCTCGTTGTTGAGGGTTATCATGGGTTACTGTCACATAAGAAGAAAAGGAGATTCTAACTCCAACTGTAACTTCAAGGGCACCTCATCCACAATTCAAAAAATTAGTTCTGGGACCTTCTGATCTCATCATCCTGAGTAAAGCAAGAGGGTCTTGGTTAGAGTTTCCAATCACCATTAGAGGAACCCTGTTAGGTAGAACACACAATACATAGTCTGCGAAAATGCTTCTTAGTCATTCCCCTCCAAGGACACTGGGACAGATTCTAAACCCTATTTACCTTTTTCACTGTCATTGCCATAGTTACTTTTAGGCTTTCCTGTTCTTTTAGATTTTCAATGGAATTTTCAGCGTTTATCTATTTGGCATATCTAATCTGGCATGGTGAAAATCTCAACATCCTACAGTCAGGATTTCCATCATTTATTAAATTTCAAAACCTCTACCTATGTGCTATTTCCTGCCGTCATTTAAGGAAGGCATGAAATGTTGTCTACTCAGATCTACCTCTTAAATACCTAGATCTGTTTCAGAATGCATTCTACTCTGGTGTTATAGTTTTAATTTGTATGTATTCTAACCCACCAAGATATTTAGTAGTGAAAAAGTGAGTTTCATGGATCGAGAGACTTGAATCTCAATATCGATGGATGAACTCATATCCAGAGGTAAGTTGACAGACACATGAGAAATGCTGAACAGAAGGTTTAATGAAATATCTGCAAGTGACCGTGGGCTTCATAACTTGAATCTAGTAAGATCTAAAACGGAAACTTTTCTAGGCTTTTGGTTTTGGTGAAGCAGACCTATATCCTTCTCTACCACGCTGGGCAACGATTCTGAGCCTTGGCTTTCTTATTTGTCAAGTGGATGTTCTCATAACGGTATGGATATTAACATTAGGAGAACACTCTTAAAATACACAGTAGGTAAATAAAAACAAACAAACAAAACCAGTAGTTGCCTCAGGTAAGATCCCATCAATTTCAAATAGCAATATGCCAAACAGCCTGGCTTGCTTAATGGTGAAGGTGATTTTGATGAAAATTCAGACGTAATGAGAGCTTCACCTACTTGGGAAAGAAAGGTGCTGGGTATTGAACCCAGAATTTCATGAACGGTGAGTCTAAGCCCTATCATCCAGCTACATTCCAGCCACAAACACAAACTAACAGCAGTTCCTGATGCAACAAATCCATTGATCCTTTGAACTCCACTAAGTCAGCTTTGTGTTGCAAAATGCCCTTTGACAAAATGGATGTTTCCTCTAGACTTACTGACGGGAATCTAGAATCACTCTGACTGGTCTCTTTAGAGCCGAGCACCAAGGAGGCACAACCCTCTGTTTGGCAGAGTTGAGATTTGGGGAAGAAGCATAAGCCTACTTTAAAAGTTTGGAAACCTGGGAGAGAAAGTTCTTTGTTTCTGAGCTTTACCCCAGCCTATTGCTTTTTTCTGACAAGGCCTGCCTGCTAGCTCACTTGCCTCTTCATGAAGAGTTTGAAAGCCTTGCGATTATGAATATTGAACACTTCTATTTGCCAGAGAAGGCAAATTACCTCACACACCACAGTTACTTCCAGCATCTTCAACTTAGCATGATTTATCTCGTGGGCGCATTGGTATTAGGATTGAACTCGAAGGACCATCTAGCTGATACTACCGAACAAATGAAAAGGAACACTTCTGATCCTCAGACTGCAGACACAAGGGCTCGAGCATGCACAAGAGCTCAATACACTCCCCAGGGAGCCCTTGCGTGAGCCCAGCTAGCTCTTTATTTAGATTCCTATTAGCCAATATGGTTGAATCTGGAAATTCTAATTCTCATCAACTGCGGAAGGTTGGCTGCTGAAACCTAATCACCTTTATTTCAGATTCTCCTTTTTCTTTTTCCAGTTAAAAAGTGACAGAAAACAAAGAAATGCAGCCTTTCAAATTCCAGGTGACTAGAACCATAACTGCATTTGGTTTTGGTCTTGACATGTCTTGGGTTATATTTGTATGAATACAGTATTTGTTTAAAAGGTTATGAGTAAGCATCAATCAAGTGTGAGCTCCTCTAGCCTACATTGTTATAGGATGGCTCTCTTTTACTCTCCTATCTGAAGAAAGTTGTGTTGAAGACTGTCACATACTAACTCATACATGGCATTTAGCATGTGCTCAGTTAAAGAGTAACATTCTTAGGCTCTAAGTCCCTAGTAAGAACGTAAGCATGCTTCCTTAACTCCCGTTGTCAATCTTTTTTTTTTTTTGGTTCTTTTTTTTTTTTTTCGGAGCTGGAGACCGAACCCAGGGCCTTGCGCTTCCTAGGCAAGTGCTCTACCACTGAGCTAAATCCCCAACCCCCCCCCCCCCGTTGTCAATCTTTAAGTCTGTGTCTTGATGCAGCTCCAGTGGGCAGTGAAGACTGTGAGTGAGTCCAGAATAAAACTGATGATAGGAAGATTTTCTGCAAAGCTACAAATAAATCTGTTTGCTTGACTTTTAAAACACCGTCGTGCATTGTACGCTGTTGTTGATGTTGTGTTATGTGGTTTTTTTTTGTCTTAAGGTAGGGATGCTTGTCTGAAAGCTCTCTGTTTAAAAAGCATAAAAACAAAGCCAAAGGAAATGTCTGAAAATGCAAATAACAAGGAGACAATCTGGTAGCCTTAAAATATGATCCACAATACTACTAACATCCCAGAGAGCACCCAGAGGTCAAAACAGACAAACGAAAAAATCCTCTAGAGAGATACACACAGAGGTAACAATTTGTGGGGTTGATATGAAATCATGTACCAACCACACATGGACCTGCTTAAGCAGGCTTCTTTCAGTACATAACTGAAAGCCTTTAACAACATGGTTTTGTATCTGTGTATATGCATTTTTTATACATGTGTGTACATGTGTGCATTCATGTGTGTTTGCATGTGTGTCTGTGCATGTCTGTGTGATTAATTAATCACTGATTTTGTTACTCCATAAACCTTCTGTCATTCATGGATGTACAGCAACACCGAGAGGCAAATCTTTCCTTCCATAACCATCAACCCAAAAAAGAGGGAGAACAAAGACCTGCAGCTGACACTAACCCCATCCACTCATCAGGTTAAAATCACCAGACTCTCTTTGGGATGAGCAAATATATATGGGGGTTATGGTGAGAAAATAGGCACTATACATTTCTCTTCAAATATTTTCATTACACTTTTCAATCCATGAGAGTTAAATGCTAGAATACCAACAGTGCAAGAGCAAGAAACATGCTTTTCAAACAGAAGTGTGGTGTTCTCTGTTAATCTGTCAATCCAGCTTCGTCATGTTACTGAAAGACCCTAGATAGAATGAAAGGCAAGTCCACTCTCTGTCAGCAGTCTAGCCTCATAAAGCTGCCACAATTCAGAAGATCCGAATTATCTAACCATTCTCCACCCATTGTACATGAGAAAACTGTAGACTAATAGTTCAAAGGAGGTAAAATCATAGAACACTAAGCCAGTCACCAAAAGAATCAGTTTCTCAAAAACAATACTAAAGCAATGGCATTTCATCTTAGATTTTTTAATATACTTATAAAATTTAAAAAGTAATATGATAGAAAGATATTTTTAAAATCATATGGAACTTAATCTACATGCCATGGAAGAAATAATCAAGAAATCAAAGAGAACACTGAAACAAAAACCAAAAGGAAGAAACAGGAAACACAACACACAAAGATGTACGAGATACAGAAGAGACGGGTCTAAAGGGATAGACGTTAGCCTCAGAGAGAAAAGCAAAGAGATGGAGATGTTGCTAGGTGTTGGCAGCCTTCCCTAGCATGCACCCTGGAAGAGAAGGAGATGGGAAAAGAGAAATTGTTCCAAAAGACAAGAGAATTTATACTTCAAGAAATGAAGTGAGGAAGAGGAAGAAGAAGAGGAGGAGGAGGGGGGGAGGAGGGGGAGGAGGAGGAACAAGAGAAATACTTTCTAGCTTATTTAAAGCTTACATGACAAAGTAAAAAACTGTATTTAAGGCAAACATAAGGGAAGGGAAGAAAAGAGGGATGAAGGAGAGAGAAACAGAAGTAGAGAGAGAAACACCAATCATACAGATGAATACAGAGGCAAAAATACTAATAAAATACTAGCAGACTGAATTCAGAAGCACATTAAAAGAACAATTTATTAGGATCAAATGGGAGTCATCCTACCTATGTAATAATAATTCCACATACATAAAGCTGTAAGTGTGGAACAGTACATTAGCATAAGATGAAAATCATTCCAACGAGATGAAGAAAAGGCATTTGACAAAATTCAATTACCTCAGGATAAAAATTTTAACAACCTTGGTGTGGAGCAAATGTACCGCAATGCAGTAAGGTTCACATATGGCAAATCCACAGTTGGCACCACATTCAATAAGGAAAAGCTGAAGCTTTCCTTCTAAGATGCGGAACAAGACAAGAATGCCCATCCTCTTAGTCTCTACTCAGCACTTCTATCAGAAGTCTTAGATCAATTAAGCATCTGAAAGAAATAAATGTGTGCATGTTAAAAATAAAGAAGCTGAGTTGACTCTATTTGCTGATTACATGATCTCATGGATTCAAAGTGTGCTACTTTGCAATCACACACACACACACACACACAAACACACACAACTGTCAGAACTAATACATTTGGTAAAGTTGAAGAATGCAACAATCAACATGCAAAAATCAGTAATATTTGTATGCACAAAAAGACAGAATTCTTAAAATGAAATCAAGAAAGCAATTCCATTTACAATAGCATAAAATGCTCAGGAATAAATTTCACCAAGAAAGTGAAATATTCTACAGTGAGCTTGATGAAGAATATGAAAAGAAACTTTGTGTTCATGATGCTAAAATGCTATGCAAAGTCATCTACAAACTCAATGCAACTCCACCAAAATAATGATGGCCTTCACAGCACAAGAAATCCGTAGGCTAGGGTATGTGTCTGTTAATGGTAAAGTGCTTACTTAGCATACAAGAAGCTAAGATCAATTTCTAGAAATACAATAGGGAAAAAGGAAGAGAGGAAGAGGAAAGTGAGGAGGAAGAAAAACATTTTCACATGAGACTGCAAAATATCTTCACATAACCAGTGAAATCTGGAGCACATGATCCCAATATATTACTCTTGGAAATATACCAAAGGACTCCATATTCTACTATACAAACACCTACTCATCCATGTTCACCACTTCATTCATAATAACCAGGAAATAGAAACATCATCGGTCTCCATCAACTGATGAATGGACAATAAAAACTTTGTTTATTCATACAGTAGAATATTACTCAGCTATTAGCAAAAATTAAGTTATTAAGTTTGCAGGTAAATTGATGGACTATAAATATTCTGAAAACCCAGATAAGAAAGACAAATGCCAAGTGTTTTCTCCCCATTGTGACTTATACCTTTGAATCTTCAGATATGTAGGTTTCATCTTGAATACCCAAAGAAGTCAAGAAATTACTGAAGGGCCATGGGGAACATCTTTTGAGGGGAGAGAGTTAGATTCACTTTTTTCTAAGAATGTGGCTTCTGGTGTGTTTACCACGCTCCAGTGGAAGACAGCACATCCGAGAGTATTTGAGAAGAACAAACTTAATTAAAATGTTTACAAGAAAAAGGACATAAAATTAGTGGGCAGGGGTGGATCTGGTATGAGTACATGAATATAGTGAATATAATGGAAGAATTAATAAAAATTTAAAAGACAAATTAGACCTTTATTCCACACTTTATATAAACATCTATTGCACAACATTATTAATATAAAAATTCTGAAACTATAAAATAACCAATACAAAACATACAGGAAAAAACTTTACATTTGCCAGAGCAAAGCATTCTGAGATATGATTGCAAAACACAGATAGGAAATGGAAATTAAACAAATAGGTTTGTGCCAAATAAAAGGCTTCTGTACACCAAGAAAATGAATGCCACGGTAAAATACAACCTGCAGATGTGAGAATCATTTACAAAGTGTGATCTGATGAGGAGTTAATCAACGAAATTTACAAGGAACTCAACTCAGTAGCAAGAACATGTTTAGAGGCACAGCCAATTAAAAAATAGGCAAGTAGGGGTTGGGGATTTAGCTCAGTGGTAGAGCGCTTGCCTAGCAAGCGCAAGGCCCTGGGTTCGGTCCCCAGCTCCGAAAAAAAGAGAAGAAACAAAACAAAACAAAAAAATAGGCAAGTAACGCGAACAGACATTTATCAAATGGCACAAAGCAGCCCCAGATAAATGGAAAATGAATGCTTAACATCACTAACCATGAGGGGGAAGCAACCTAAATCAGAATGAATGACCCAATATTCCTTCACCCACACAAGAATCACTCTTCAAAAAGACAAAACGTGGGATGTGGAGAAAAGGAAGTCTCGCAAACGATCAGCAGAAATACACAGTCTTTGTGGTAAACAGTACAAAAATTCTCAAAAAGGGACACAGATTGCACATGGTGCAGTAATTCCACGACAACGGGTGTGCGTCCGGGGAAAACAGAACCTACGAGTTGAAGAGAGCTACGCGCCCGTGTTGGTTGCACCTCCAGGTTTGTTGCAGTGTTGTTCACAGTATTCAAGATGCAGAATGTAAATAACCAGCACATAAATGGATAAAGAAAAGGTGGCATAGACACTGCAGACACAGACACTAAAAGCTATGGAGAAGATATAATTTGTGAACAGATAGGTGAACCGGAAGGGTGAGGTGTCTAGGGAAATAAGCCGGGCAGGTAAGGAGCAAGAGCACGTGGTCTCTCCCGTGTGGAAGGTAGAAAATTGACCCTATGAGAGGTCAGAGATTAAAGGCGTATGTTCAGGAGATCTTTTATGTGGCAGGTTAACTATAATTAATAAGAATGTATGTCTGAAAAATAAAGATAGTAGATTCTAGGAATTCCCATTAGAAAATAGTAACTCTTCAGGATAATGCATATACTAAGAATCTGTATATAGATATTAAACGACATAGAGATACACATATATTTCAAGATATCGGGTTTATAGAATAAACAAGATTTTACTAATTGATTAAAAGATTAATAAAAAAACAACAAAACAAAACAAAGCCCAAAATTCTACGTTCATGCAAAAGAATGAAGAAAAATAAGAAGGAACAGGAGAGAGGGTAAAGAGAAAACTCAAGGTTCGCTTCTATTTTTTGCATTTTGAAAACAACACGGATGACACTGTTCACCACATTCTAAAAAGATGAAGGTGTATCCAGCCCGTGATCTCTACAGCTATAATTTGGTAATGAAGAAATCTTTATTTTTAAAAGCTAAGTAAATAAGCTTCTCAAAGTAAATAAAATTAATCCAATGAGCCGGAATATTTACAGACCTTGAACTCAGTGTGTGTGTTTGTTTTTAGATAGAATTTCATCTGTCAGCTTCTGGAAATACCCCATGGTCCTCTGCTGTGACAACCATTATCTGCCCAGTTGTAGTCTGGGAAAGCACCCTCAGCCAGTCTCACTGCTGGTAGGAAATTCAGGGCATGAGTTACCCTAAGAAATGCCAAGAAAGTGGGTAGATAAAGTCTTTCCTGTTTACTTATAACATAATAGTGAATATAAGTGAATAGTGCTTGTAAGTTAGTAGACAATAGTTTCCCTCTTGCCTTTATCCATGCAAACATTTATTGGACTTAAAAGCCTTCACTTGAAAACTAATTGTCTTAAATTTGATTTGTGGAATTACTGTTTATGAGATTTTGATTGCCTTTGAAGGGCAAAAAGAGAGTTGGCCTCAAGCTTGGGTCAGTACAAAAGTAACTGATTTTATTTTTAATTGTTTTTATTTAGTTTAAACCTTTATAATGAATAAATATTAAATTTGGCTCAGGGGATACTCTTTCTCCCATATACAAAAGCAGGCACGCTGCTTTTTCTATCTATAGTAAATATACTCATTAAGTGCAGAATTAAATGTGGCAGCCCAACGTTTGGTCTCTGGGAGGTAGGATGGCCTTCTCTAAAGCTCTACTTTCAAGCTAAGGGCTGTCTCCACATCAGCTGCTCATTAGAACCACCTCTTGTTATTTGTTGGACACTTTACTGAGCAAGGAGAGCAGTACAGACACTACAAGTGCAAATGGTCTCATCTACAGAAAATTCCTCTATTGCTTCTCCATGCAAGCCTATGCAAAATTATTTAACTCTGTCATTATTTATTGACTCTTGCCTCAAGGTTCTTCAGAGTCTTAATAAGGACACATCCAGCAAAACTGACCTGCAGAATCCTTATGTTTCTTACATGTAAAAAGGCATGCTGAAATGCCATGTTCTTCAACCATGAGCCCTGGGTCTCTTTAAGGGTGATATATGGGTGACATTAAAATGGAATATTACAGATCTATATGTATGTAATTTCTTCTATTGGAGGGAAGAGGCTAAGGACACAAGTGAGTGTGGCTACTAGTTATGAGTTTGTGCTATTGTTTCGTGGCCACTGATATGTCTCTGAGCCTTCTTTCTGTCTTCTGCATGCCTCTAGTCATGTTTGCTCACGCTGGTCTTATTGAATTGATATTTTTTCTTTCCCTCACTTTTGAGTTAGTCCCACATTTGAACCCCTCTAAGAGGTTATGATTTCTCATCCTTGCAACTCTCCTCCATATATGACTTGAGCAATTATGCCCGAGCCCTAAAATCCTGAGACCTGACTAAAATTTAGTTGTAGCTTAAAATGTAAGTTGATGATAAAGCTCCCAACATTCAGTGTAAGTAACATCTTGGAATTGGTCTAAGACAGTAAATCTCTAACCTCCTAATTCTTCAACCCTTAAATACAAGTTCTCATGTTGTACTGATCCCAAACCATAAAATTATTTTTGTTGCTACTTCATAACTGTATTTTTGCTACTCTTTTGGATCATAGTGTAATTATCTGTGCTTTCTGATAGTCTTAGGCAACCTCTATGAAAGGATCATGTGAGTCCCAAAGAGGTCACAACCCACTTCCGGAGAATAGCTGGTCTAGGGTCTTAACTCTGTAGACGACATTGTCATTACATGGCGTATGTGTGTTTAGTGTTGAGTTTGATGTCACATCTTTGATACTTTCACAAGACTTATAATTTTTAAAATCAACTTCTTTGGTCCCCCACATATTTCAGTGTCATGATGTGACAAAACTAATCAGTGGATTTCATCTGTTTAGACTTCTCTACAGACAGCTGGTATACATAGACACTCAGGGATTGCATTTCCAGCTTATGAAATTTTACCAAATTTAAGCTTTTGTGTTTTCTCCAAGTCTGGCAGAGTACACACTCGTGACAATTAATGGAGTGTTAACTGCTACTTTTTAAATTTCTATCATTATTTGTTTGTTTGTTTGTTTGTTTGTTTGTTTCACTACTGCTTTTATTATTCCCAGATGGTGATTCCTAACTCAATGATCTTACCCTTAAGAGAATAATATCCAGTTTGTGACAGAAAAACAGAATATCATGAAGGATAAACAATTGAAATCAAGTGTCATCCCTCAGACAAGCCAAGTGTATACTTACGTAGGTCATTCTGAAAAATGAAACAAATACTCATCATAGGGCAGATTAGAAATTCTATATGCAAATAAAGAAAAATGTTTACTCCAATTGCTAGCTAGCTATATGCTGGCCACCATGAAAATATCTGTCAATCAAGATAAGTAGTCTCTAGAAGATCACTGAATGCTTGCCCAGGCTAAAGTAATCATGCAAAATCATGCCAGGATGAACACCCAGGGAGTGTTTATATACATAGAAAGCAGAGAAAATTACAAGTTGAAAAAGTATCAAGCTGGGAAAGCAAAGCAGGCCACTGTTGCAGGTAAGAGTGTAGATAAGGGGCCTGTACTGCCTGGGCTCTGCTCCACCCTGTGATCCACAGCCCTGTGCTCAGTCACTGGCCCTAAGTTTCCCCATGTGTAACATAAAATGAAAATAATAGTACTAACATATATTTCATTTTCTAATAAAACTCATCTAGCTTTTCAGTGCTCATTTACTTTTCCCAAAATTTACCCTCACCATACCTTTCCTAATGATGCTCTCAAAAACAGGAGGACCATCCAGTAGGTCTCCAGTGGGCACAGCCGCTAATGCAGCACATCCAATAGAGCTGTGATGTGGACATGAATATCTGTGTTGTTTAGTAAGATGCACAGAGAAATATTGTCAGAGAGAGAGAGAGAGAGAGAGAGAGAGAGAGAATTTTGAATTTGATGTTCTGCCTGATCATAGAATTGAGTAAACGGAGATGCAATGCAGTTAAAATCAATATAACACCTATGTTTAGATTAATTAGGGGATAGAGGCACTGTTATGGGAAATCATAGTGAGAATGCTGGTGTTAAGAGTAAAGTTGGGGCAACAATAAATAGTGAAGTAAAGGTTGTGTTGGGGATATATGCACGTAAAGGTTCTTTGATAAAACATTTGTTTCTTCCATCTGCTAATGGTTGAAGAACTTTGTAGGGTCCTACAATTTGAGGACTTTTTTATAATTGTATATAGCCTAGGAGTTATAAGAAATGCTATGGGAATAAGAAGGGATATAATATTGATGAAAAGCACTATGGGGGGTGTGCTTAACCTCTATAGAGCCCAGTCAACAACCACTTGTCAAAAGAACATATAATTTTAATAAGGTTTATTTGAATAGTTTCTGTGACTATTTCTGCAATAATTATTATAGTACATAGAAACACAATGTAGGATTATCGCTGATTTTAAGAATTTCATGTTTTTTTGGAGATTTGACTGTTCAAGACTACATGACAGCAGCAAGAAGGACAATGACCTCCATAGATGTTTGGAAAGGGGAGAAATTAACATTGGTTGAAGTGGCTGAGAGAGGTGTGATAAATGAAGAAGGCAATTAAATCATAAAGCCTAAAGAAAATAAACTGCCCATCTACCTTGTCCAATGAGTATAGTTAATATGGGACTAGCCATTAATGACAGCATATGTTTATGTCAGGCATCATTCAAATTATGCAAGCAAGCATGTGAACCAAGTCTAGGAGTTTAGTTCAAATTCAATGCACATAACAATTATTTATTGAGCACGTTGGGTGTACCTGAAAGGGACTCACCATTGAGAGCCTGAGGTTGATTCAGAAACATACAGGAGAAATTTTCATGAGGGAAATCTGCTTTATGTGTAGAAATTTGGTTTTGTTATATTCATAATTCAGAATGTCCTAGCAAATGAAGAAGTACACATGGGATTAAGGTAAAACCCTCATGGAAACGTCACAGTCACCATCAAGGCATCTAGAGGTTGTATAAATCATTACCAGTAGACTGTGCTTGTGGTTTCACTATTCTGCATTACTCCTTAACTTTTAAACTTCATTAGTGAATGACTTCCTTGGAGTTACAGGAGCATAATAAGACAGGAGCTATAAGAGCATGGGTGACTTGAGCAATGAAAATGATTCTTAGTGATTGGATCAAAATTTTGTCATTTTAAAAACATAAGGCCTCTCAGATGTTGTATAAGACATAGTGTAAGCAGTCACTTTGAAATACAAATCCTAAAAATCACAGAATTAAGTTGTACTCTAAATATTAAAGGTCCAGTTTGGGAAATTTTAAATTTAAATTTAAAATTCAGGAAATTTCTGTAATGGCAGTGGCCTACTCTTTCTTTCTCAAAAGGAAGCCGTCTTAATGGTTCATAAGTTTAAACAAAATAACTAGTTTTTTTTCTCCAATTGTACAGAAATAAGGAGCTTTCCTTCCAGAGTTAACTTTATGTACTACTCAGACCAAATGAATGAGAACTGCTGAGTCTGGTTTTAACAAAATGCCAGGTGACAAGACACATGAAAAGTATGTTTCAAAGGAACATCAAAATATTACTCAATCAATTGAAATTTGTCCAACATTAACAGGCAGGAATGATGCTTTCAAGCTAACATCATAAAATATTTCTAGCAGGAGCTGATATTTCCTCTTCCTCAAATAAAAGCTGAATAAGCATTTAAAATACTTATTTCCCATGAGGGCAATAGTGGCATTAATATTATAAGAGTAACCCATCACTTTCTGAGTCTAATTATTAATGCTGATCTTTGAAAGAAAACAATGTTTGGTACTCTAAATTTGGCTTGTAGGCCCCAGGAATGAAGCTACTACTTTTACTTTGATTAATGGTCATCATATCAAATTGCTCTCTAAATTTATACTTCAATATCCATAGATTGGCATAGTTCCCAGACCTCATCAGGGAAGTTTCTTTCTGCAATGGACAGTAGATAATGTAGAAACCCACAAGTGGTCAAATGCAGAAAATAAATATCTGTAGTACTCGGTCATAAATAGGACATCTATGTTATATGCCTTCACCTCAAGACCCTGGGAACATCAAAGTAGTGGCATGATTGCAAGAAACAAAGATCAGGGAGATCTGGGAAGAAACACAGTGTTCTGGATATGACACGTCTGAGGCACTCATGAATTCATAATAGCTGTGGTAGCCTGAACATGACTTATACAAGATCAAGCCTCTTCGCATGGAGTAAAGAGGGGCTCATGAGCTCCCAACCCTAGCTGAGGAACTTTTCAGTTGATGTCTGCTGAGTAGAGGAAGAATTAGTTTCCATTAAGTATGTGATCTCTGTTAAGGAGATCATATTTCACTGGACAACCCCACACCTATGAGTAAATGGGTAGCACAAATAGGAGCTTCTGGGTTAATTATTTTAAGGGAGAAAAGTTGGCAGGGGATTGGAGGTAGATCTAGGATGAATTGAGGGGAAATGTGTTGTATGCATTGTGAAATTGTAGAGAATCAATTAAAATGTTGTATTTAAATTTTTAAAATATTATTTTAAAAAGGTGACAAATTGCCTCTTACAGTCTACATGACTCTGGGGGCCATCTTTCCTATTGACTGTCTTCGAATTTAAAGCCTGAGGTACAGTACTACCTAACAAGCATAATAAACAATGAGCTTCATGATGAAGAGAGGAATAGGAAAGAAGAAAGAAGCAGGAAATAGAACAAAGGAGGAGAGAGAACCCTGAGGCCAGCAAAGTCAAGGGCTTTAGTTGTTTGGAACCCCAGGCCCCGCTCTTAAGTTCTTAGGGCTCTTGAGAATTCTGTTCTCTTATTCATACTGAATCAAGGCTCCGGGTGATGTGCCAGGGCTAGAAGAAGAGACCTGGGCTAGAGACACACTTAGAAACCCTTTCCAGAGCAAATGAGATTAAGTTCATTACTAGTAAAACTGGAAGCCTTTATTCTCTAATTGATAGAATACTGGACTAGAAGCACATCTTTAGCTTGGTAGGATTAATGGTAATAAATAGCAAAGCTTATAGCTGTTATCATTATACCTTTTCCTTTTTATTATCCACAAAGTACCAACTGCTTATCATAAACACAGAGTAAAGCCAGTGTTCGAGCATGAAATCCTGCTCTTATGTAAAAGCCAATATATTGAAATTCAAATCCAATATCACTGGCTGATGATCTATGTCGAGGTATGGATAATTTAATGTAAAAATTAAAATAAATTTATGTAAACAGAAAAACATTGAAAAGGACTGAAAATATGATATGCTGGTAAATGCTTGACAACTCGCTCTATGGGGAAGGGTACCACTTATAGCATTGTCCACTGACATGAGATAAATAATCAAAATGTGGTGGATTTTTAAGCTACTAGTATGATATCAATTAAACTGAGTTTGGGCAAAAATATATAAATTTGTCCTTGAAAACTATAAAAAGCATAAGACCCACTCCAGCACAGCCTTGCAAAAGGGTATGTGTGTAGACCTTCCTACCTACCAACAGACTAAACTACAGTTGCTCCTTGGCCAGATATATGTGCATTTATAACATGAAAAGTCTAATGCTTCTACCAATATTCATCATCATAGGTGGGTAAGGTAAAGTTCAGGTTTTGGATGAATAACCATATGAATTTTGAAGTCTGGCTTCTAAGTTCTTATATGTTTATGATATATTCTTACCCATCAATCACTCTTCTGCTGAGGTTTTTTAATGCCTGTTAAAGATGGAGAGGGCTCTACGTATGTTTTACTTTCTTGTATATCTTCCTCTGAGTTTCTGTCAGCACAGTTGATGTAGTCGTGAATTTTGAAGAGAGAAATACAGCACTGGCCATGAATATGTACATTTTGGGACACTTCATCATCATCTTGGCAGGAATATTCCTTGAGATTGGCATATAGATTAAGGTTGAAGTGGTTGCCTCAAAAAATAATTTTAAAATGACATTTATACCATATACAAAGCAAGTTTTAAAGTTATTTATCATCTTAATCTCCTTATAGAAACTACTGTTACTTTTGAGAAAAGTTTAAAGCACCAGAAATCTTAAAGCCTAAGAGCATACACTGTGTTCAACTACCACGACGAAACCTACAAGGCAGTTAATACAACGGACATGTAGGTGACATTTCTCATTCAAAACAGTATCTCATTAACATTTACTTCCAGGATATCTCTTAATGTCTCAATCATTTATTAATAATAGCACAATAAAACTAATTAATATCACAGGCAGTTAATGCTTACATAACATCTAAGTACAAGGCCTGAAAGAAAGTGCTGACAGTTACAAAAAAAGATGGACATGACTTAAGAATATTAATTATAGTATTAGCCCTTGACATTAGCCTGACTTGTTTTATGAAAGCAGAGAAGATAGAGAAGAGCTACTTTTGAAACATGAATATCTCTTATACACATGTTATTATTTCTATTCTATAATGCTTGGAACCTTTGTGGAATGTAGAGACCTCTGAGCTTAAATCCTTCCCTCCTACATTTGCCTGCCATCTTTCTATATCCTTTCCGGGTAAGTAAATCCCAACATTATTGCTAGGAGCTGGGAGTCAGGGCATCCAGAAGTTCATTATGTATTAGTAGGATGAAGTCCTGCCCCAGTCATTTGGGTAGACATCATTCAACCCACTGAGTGCCTGATGTGCTTACTATGACTAAGCTGAGACAACCACCTCTCCTCTTCTCAGATATCAGAACTCCTTATTCTAGGGCCTTCAGCCTCAGGTTTATGTCATCCTTTCATGCCTCTAGGCTCCGATGAGACATTTAACACCTCTAGAACTAGATTTCCCAAGAAAATTAGCCTCCAGGTGGTAGATCATGGAACCTCTCAGACTCCATAACCATATGAACAAACCACTCACAAAACATCCTACTGCTAACCAATTGGTTCTTTTTCTAGAGTATCTTGACACAGTTTAGAGAGATGTTTCATTTACCACATATGATTAAAGAGGAAATGCAAATATGAAAAAGCAAAAACAAAAAAATTACACCAACAGTCTTATTGATCACAAGGCCCAAAAGAAAGTGCCAGTAAAATGTAAAAGACACAGATAAACAAAGGCAAGGCCGGCAGTTATTGTAAAGGCTTGCAATGAAAGAGGGAAATGGATGAGATAATGGCAATTTGGGGAAACACAATAGCATAATTTAAACCACATTAAGGGAATAAAAAGCAAGGTGGTGTTGCAGCAAATTCAAGGAATGATGTGGATAGCAACTTGAAAGGAAAATGCCACTCTAGAATGGAGGAGCCTAAACAGAGGTAAGTAATAAGGTTATGACTATAGCTATCAAAGAAAGGGAATAGGCAAGGGATATTTAGATTCTGAATGAGGTTTAGTGATGTGATGCTCAGTTTTAACTGTCAACTTGATAGAATCGCCCGGAGAGACAGTCTCAATGAGGAACTGTCTAGATCAGATTGGCCTATGAGCATTCCGGAAGGAGGGATTTTATCTTGATGGCATTAGCTGAAGTGGGAAGACCCTGCCCACTGTAGACCACACTTTTTTCTGGATTTGTGTCTTGGTCTGTGTAACAGTGGAGAAGGTGGGGTAAACAGTAGCACTCATTCCCTCTGCTCTTGACTCTGATTATAATCCACGTACACTTTGACCTCTGCACAGTGATGGGGAGTAACCTGTAACTGTGAGTCAGGATAGCCATTAAAGGAGAAACTAAAACAAAATTTGTGAGGAAGAAAATGAAACAAATTTTCAAAAGAAAAATATCCAAGTTGCAATTTAATAAGTCCTTAAGCTGGGGAAAGATAAATGCATATATTATTAAAGGGCTCCTCAAATCCAAGAGAAAAACTGTTCAATAAACAAAACTTCAATGAACTTTTGGATAATCAGGATAAATGGACGACATAGTCTTATAAATTCTGAGTAAGTTTATCTGTAATGAAATTAAACAACTGTGCTGGTTATCATTTTACTGGTATGAAATGTTTGAGAGAAACAATTTCAAGGAAGAATTTGTGTGTGTGTGTGTGTGTGTGTGTGTGTGTGTGTGTGTGTGTGTGTTTCAGTATTTTAGTGTCTAGCTCATAGTCACATGGCCCTGTCACATTAGGCCATTACACCACATTAGGTGTAAGACAACACATTATAACAGTATGCAAAAGAATCTGTTCACCTTTGCTACACAAGAAGCAGAAAGAAAGACAGAAAAGGACCAGGGGACCAAGAAAAGATATCCTTCAAAGACACACCTCCATTGACCTGCCTTCAATTAAGGTTCACTGTTAGATGTTCCCATCACTTGTTAAAAGAGTGTTAAGAAATCAGCACCAATTACATTTAATAGATAATGTCCTCCAGATGTATTTCTCTAAAGGAAGACTCTGAGGTAAATGTTTACTGGTCTCGGAGGGGCAGGAGGAAGAAGATAGTAACAGTAAATAAAGAAAACGTAAGCAAGCACAGCATTGATCTTCACTGAGCTGGTCATAGCTGTGGGCAACTGAGGCTCAAATTCTTCAGAAAAATCTAGGAATAAAAAGCACACAACAGTCCTATCTCACGCATGAGATGGACAAACCAAAAATTATCCTGCTTTTACTGTTCATATCTGGCCAAAATGGGACAAAGTGATATGAATTCTGTAGTTCAACCCATCAGCTCATGTGCTAGGAGCAGTCCTCAGACAGAAGGTCACAGACGATTTTGGTAGGAGCGCGTGGACTACACTTCAGTAGTGAAATATTGAGGTAAGGCACTGAGAGTGTCTACTAACAATGATCTATTTAACTTAAGGTTCCTCTTCTACAACGGCAACCACCACTACTGTTGCTACTATCCTCTCAACCACAGAATGAGAGAAACCAGTGAATTAGTGTTAGTTTTAACAAAATTTATATTTATTAAATTCTTTCAATGAGAAATGAAACAACAGTTTATATTTGTAAACACAGCCTCAGAAAATGTCACTTAGGAACTATGTGTTGAAGGCTAGTTGCCAGCTTGTAAGACCTTTGAAACATAGTGGAACCTGCAAGAGGTGAGGTCAGGTAGAGAGAAGTTAAACTATTGAGCCATTGAGAATATGGGGTATCTTGGTAGGAACCCTGATATCTTTTTCTATTCTCCACACTAATTTCACCGAACACACACACACACACACACACACACACACACACACACACACACACACACACACACACACACAGAGGCATGCATGCATGCACATACACACCCTTCTGCTCTGCCTGTTGAATGGATTGTATGTCAATGCACACACTTGTGTACATTCAACCTAATGACTTGCTTCTAACTAATAAGAGACAATATAAACAACAGGACATTATTTATAAGGTTAGGTTGGAACATGCCATTGCTTCTCTTAGTCTAGTCATAGTCTGATCTGTGTGCTTCCATATCCTCAAACTTGCTCACTCTACCACACTATGTGATGTGGGCTCTGATCAACAGTTAGGAATTGAGACTTTCAGATGTCTGCAGAACTACGTCTTGCCAACAATGTTATAAGTAAACTTGGAAGTGCTTTCTTCCAACCTTGAAATACAGCTGAAGCCCCAGGTCACATCTTGATTTTAGTCTGAGAGAGACCCTAAAACAGAGAACCTAATTAAGATGCCACAAGGTGCCTTAAGATACCTTAAGATAATAAATCTTGTTTCAACTCAGTAAGTTGTGAAAGAACTTGTTACAAAGCACTATATAATATAACCCAGATACTCCTAAAAAAGAAATCAAAACTCGATGATAAGAACATATAAAGAGAGCAATAGACCCAATGAACAAATCCAAGTTCTATAGCAAGTAGGTACATGATACTTCCTTATGAATAAGCAGCATTCTCACTGGTAGAATTATAGCACAATAAGGTTTCAGTCTTTATGTTTATGACGTTTTGAAGTTAGCTTAAGAGCCTCAACAACTAATGAATTCTCTGTAGCATTCATTAGAGGGCAAGGCAGTAGAGTGTTAATACTTACTGTAGAAGATATGATAAAGGATAAAGGAGTACATTCTCTGGACAAAGCCTAAAGGATGTAAATAAATTCTAATTTCCATTTGCTATGCACACTGTATACTGGTAAATTCTAAACAATGCTGTGCAACTGCTCTTCCCTGAGGCAGACAGCCCTACCGTCTTCCCTATTGTACATCACTGACTGCTAAAGATAAAGATTCCTTTTTTCACATTTTGTTGTTCCTCATCACCCCATCTGGACTTGTTGTGGAGCACTAGATCTCTTATCTAACACAGATGACCCCATACATGAGAATAATAAGCGAGAGTAGGCTCTGGGACACAGCAAATGATTGACTTCTGAGAATGCACTCAGGGTTCTGTGCACAAGTTGAGCATCCTCAGCCATGATCAGAAACAATGTTCATTTGATGTGTAACTACCGAAGCCCAAGTTTGAGTCAAATGCCATCCTTTGACCAGAGAATCACTAATTTAGATGCAAGTGATTGCTCTTGTGAAATTCATATGAATCATAACTATTATATTTATATAAGAAGTCAAGGAGCAGTTTTTTTCTTGATTTAATTCTCATCATAATCATCTCTGTATTTAGTGGTTCTATAATGTAGGACTTTGTCATTTATCTTCTTCAGAACTGATGGGATTTACAAATGCTAGTGCCTCTTACATTAATGTCTGCCTGGCACACTGCAGCTGAAACATAAAAAAATTAGAAATTCTTGACTGTCAGTCATGCATGTTTGCTGCCCAAAGCCTACCAGTAGCTAAAGTTAAGAGTCAGGAGTTACCACAAGTGATGACCCTCACCCTATGGACTTCATGAATAATTCAGATGAATTCTGTGCATCACTGTGCAGTTTATTAACCACCTGGTCATGGAGTTAATTGCAATTGTTACTTCCATTGTCTGAGACCATTTTGGCAGAGAAAGCTCAGCATCTATCATCTGTCTATCATAGAGAAACGAGCCCAGAGTCAGTACAGATACAGGAAAGGAGTGAGGAGCTTGCCCATCATCAACCATATTCCTACCTGGAACCTTAGTTATGGAAGCAGGAAAAATAAGAATATATACAACAAATGATGCTAATCCCCCCCAATACAGCCAAAATACTAAAGGTATAAGGTAATAAGTAAGTGAATGGGGAGGTCAAGATGTGGATACTTTGAATTCTTGGCTAAAATAAGCAGCATTTGTTAAAAAGAAATGGTGATATACTGCCAGCACGGGAGCATAGACAATTATTCCTATGACCTTGGAGAGTGGTAGTGAAAGAACCAACCTCCAAGCTTACTACCTACACTCATCTACCTAAGCTACGAATAAAATGTAATGGTTACTTTCTTTACCACTCCATTAACCGCTTCAAAGAAAATTCCTCTAGATAACGGTTTATGGTTTAGATCCATTCAACATGTTGAGACCGAGCATATACTGTGTCTCAGCTAAGAGGTAGCTAAGAGGTGAGAACATGATAATTCTATCCTGTCACTCAAGGAACTCTTATAATAGAAGATAAAACAAGGTAAGCCACATTTATAATACACTCTGATAACTAAGGAAGGGAAGAAGGGTTTAGCAAAAGATATCCAAGGAAGTCATAAGAATCTCAAAGAGAAACCAGGAAGGCTTCCACAGAGGACTCCATCAGAACTGAGTCTAGAAGAAACTGAAGGATCACCAAGTTAAAAATGTGGGTAGGTGAGAATGTATGTAATTAACACCAGAGATGGTGGTACCATAGGCAAAGGGAATACCAAGAGAGAGGCACAGTGGGGTCTAGGTCCCATATGCAACTCAGGATAATTGCAGGGCATAGCAGCAGATAATTTCTAAGGGTATAATTCAAAACTAAGCCTTGTAAGGACTTACAGGAGACATGGAATCGGGTCAGATTACCTCAGGATAAACATAGTCCAAAGACCACAACCTTCCATAACCTGATTGCTTCCTAACTCTATTTACAGCCAAACAACAAACTTCACTATCTCCCTTGATTCTTACTAGTATCTCCACCTGTCACTCAGAGACCAACTCCATTCCAACATTCCCTAACACCATGCCCAAGCTTTATTCATATGATTTAAATTCCATTGAGTTTTTCAACACCAACATATTTCTACTTTAATATGTGCCACCAAGTCAGGGACAGACAACATCATAAGATTTCCTAGTCTCTTGTTTCCATGCTTATGTTTTATAGGAGGCCAGTGGAAAATGAGCCTGTCATTTCTTTCTGCCTAGTTATCCTTACCTTAAGAAATACGCCATCAATTCTTAGCCAACATTTTCAACTTAAATTTGGTCGTCCTTTGTTTGAGGAAATCTCAACTTTGGGCCTCTAGTTTTGCTAGCAATTTCTTTTCCATTGGACTGCTAATCAGCCACAATGTTGTTACATCTCCACTCAGTTGTTTTCTAGGAGATATTGAACTTTTTGTCTATGGGCTAAGCTCTTTCCACTGGTGATGGTGACGGGTTCTCAGGTACAACTCGTACTGCGGCTGTGCATCAGGCGGAATCATCTGAAAGCCTCCATAGGTGTGCGACACAAGCCACTCAGGATCTGTCAGCACTTGGCTTACTGCTCTGCCTCCATTTCTTGAAAAAATTAATTTTAAACAAGGTGTTCTACACATTCACTTTTCCTATAGTCCTCCCTAAATTAGGTAGAAAACATCTTGACACTAAAATGGCATTTGTTTGTGGCAAAAAGCCATCCCTTGACACTGTTATTTCAGCTGCAGAGCCGCTAGAATGGATTTCAAAAATTCAGAAAACCTAGGGGAACACAGCCAGAAGCATAATGGTATCCATCACAAAATACCAGAAATACCTTGTGGCCAAGTTCCTTGCCAAACGCTGCATCATTAGGGATGGGATAATAAAGGCAGTTACTAAGCTTTGAGCTTTCCCCATAGCTGTGTCTCATCTAAGGGCACAGCCTAGGTAAGGGAAGCTCCCTACAGAGTGGTGCTTGGATAACAAAGGGGACAGAGAGAGAGAGAGAGAGAGAGAGAGAGAGAGAGAGAGAGAGAGAGAGAGAAGGAGGGAAGGAAAGGAAGATGGAAGGAGGGAGGGAGGAATACATCACAACTTCTGAGAATCTAAATCTGTTATCAGAAAATGTAAGAGAGACGTAATTTTCATTAGACATTTATTTACTTAAGTACAGTGAAACTGAAAGCCACATCAACAGAATGATGCTCTGGGCTTGGCTGGTTTGTTTGATTTTTGTGTTTTGAGTTGTTTTGGGTTCTTTGTTTTTGTTTTTGTTTTTGCCTTTTTGAACAAGGACCTGAACAAGAAAAGCAACCTGAGAGGAAGACATCTCTTCGAATGTGAAAAGTTTCTGCTACCTAATCTCTGTGTTCATTTAGATGTTGTCTGAAGGAGGAAACACTGGATTCTACTCACAATCATGTGATACTCAGTTGTCAAGAGTATCAATGTGCCAGAAACTCTGGCTACAAAATTCTACAAGTCTCTGTATGTCTCACATACTTACCGTATACAGTCAGTTCTTCTCCATCTCTGCAACGTAATCCTGGAATAGTCATCAAAATGTCCTTGGTTAAAATATGCAGTTAGCAAAAGAAACAGTGGCACACTGAAGCTGCCTCACTGCCTATGAAGAGCTGAACATCAACATCTTCCTAATTGCAGTCAGTGATGTCATGTCAGTGTCTTGAAATCATACCTGAAAGCAATGGCATCTGGGGCATATGCTATGAACCAGGTCAAGCTTTCTTTGGAAACCCAAATGGCAACATACCACACTATAGCACTTACTACAAAAAAAAAAAAGTATGTGTGTAGGTGGGTGGGTGAGTATGTATGTGGTGTGTTCAGTAGAGCATGAGTTCCAGTGCTGGTCCTCACCTACCACCTTGTTATGCTGTAACTTCTGAGGTCTATGTTTCCCATCTCAGAAAGGGGGTGCTCTGGGATTATAGACATACATTACTGAACTTGGAGATTCTTGGGGTTCAAACTTACTTTGCAAACCGAGTCATCTCTCCAGCTCTGTAAAGATTATTCAATAAAACTGAGAAATTATGAATAGTAAGTAAATATGGGCCTAAGTATTAAGGCAAAGCTAAATAAGAGTGGTTAGAATGCGAGCTTTCATTCCACATAGAGGAAGAGAGGAAGTGGGAGAATGGTATTTAACCCCATCAGTGCCAACCGGTTACTGAAATCACTCTCTAAGTGTGGGTCTCCCTTTTCTTGGAGGGTCATTGGGCCAGTGGACCCACTAGGATGAAGGGAGCAGAAGCTGTGAGCAGGGCTCAAATGACCAACCCTGAGTAGGATGGAAGGACCTCTGGGAGACAGTTTCCGTGAGACAGCACTACTTTACTGTTCTGGGAGTAGAGTAGATAAGAACTCTTAGGGGTGCCGGTGGATTGGTCATAACCCAGTACCTAATTATCACACGGTCAGGGGGAGAGGGAGACTCATGTGCTGAATCAAGCAGTGCTTGCAGGAAGTTCCGTGAAGGGTCACCCTCCAAATTAGGTTGGCATCTATGCTCAGAGACATTCTCCAAACAACATCGGGCAGAAAAAAAGGAAGCCTGGCTAAGAAAAGGAGTCCTCCATTTTGCACTGAGCTCAGAGAGCTATCCAGACACGGCAGATTGCGACCTTAGAGGCAAGGCTCTCCAACATGAGGAGAGCACAAGGTAGCTTACCTTTCCCTTGAGAAATATTATATCTGAAAATGCAATGAGTGATGTGTGTAGGCCTGCATTTTCTCCACATCAGTGTGAGGAGAGCGTTATAGGAACCAGCCAGCCGATTTTATCCCATTATTTCAGCACGTATTGTAGCCAGGGGTACTTAATACCAGAGTACAAATCCCAGAAAAACAAACATACAAATAAAATGTCTTTTTTCCCCCTCAAAGTTAATTCTATTGAAAGAAACACATTTTGAGGATGCTGAAGAGAAGCGTCGGCAGCTTTTGTTGCTTTTGCTGAGGAACAAGTGTGGTTCCCAGCACCCACATTGGGCAGCTCACGACTGAATTTAACCCCAGTTTCAGGAGAATCTGATACCCAGCTCTGGTCTCAGAAGTTCCTGGATAGAAGTGGTGCACATATACACATTCAGGTATACCATCATAGGCACCAAATCAAATCAAGATAAAATATAATTTTATAAAGAAAGGGAAAGATGAAATGATTAGGACTTGATTTAATTCTTATTGTGTGCATAAAGTAACTTAAGGGTTATATGTAACACAGAGAAACAAACTTATTATAACTGAATAGGAGCTGTGTCTTTTTCTTTTTTTCACATCAAGTGTAACACATGAAGGACCCTTTTCTCAGTACGGAACTATATGAAATTAGATATAGGATTTATTGCTCAGTTGTCAATGGCTGCATAAATTTATGGCCAGAAGGAAAATTGCATCAGATGTGATCTGTGAGGGAGAAATGGGTCCACTGAAATTCATTAGTGTGAGGAAAGCTTTACAGGAATCAGCCAGTCAACTTTATCCCACCATTTCCGCTTTCAGATACATCCCTGAGCACCCCGCGCAACCTTCCAAGTAGCCGACATTTTAGTTTCTATTGATGTGCTTCCTTCTGTTATTCTTCAGGGACTAAGATCTAGAGAGGGGTATGGATGGAGATGGCCTGCGGGAATCTTGCAGTCACATGCACAGTGGCATCTGCATACCACCCTTTTATGATGACACAAATTAAAAGAAACCTGGAAAAATCTTTGCAAATACTAAGGAGATGCGGTGCTGGGGAAGGTCAAGGTCTTTGCTTTAAAGTACTCCATAGGGGTTGGGGATTTAGCTCAGTGGTAGAGCGCTTGGCTAGCAAGCACAAGGCCCTGGGTTCGGACCCCAGCTCCGAAAAAAAAAAATAAAGTACTCCATAATAATACCTGAGAGCTATTGGTGCTGTGGGTCGTGTGCTCAACAACATGATGAGAGCTTCCCAAATCAGTATGTGCACTGAGTTAAAGATTATGTTATAGACTCAATTTACAAAATAAGGAAACTGAGGTTAAGTAGCTGAGTAATTGGGTCTAATTATACACCAGAAGCGGTGTGTCTGTCCTTGTAACTTATTTATCTGTTGCCAAGAATAAACAGATACCAGGCTTGAGCATGGAGAGAGAACACCAGAAGTAAAGTGATTGCCTTGAGGGAATGAGGAGCTGAACTTGAGACCCAGAGCCTAGGTGGCAGGGGCAGCATGTGGTGTGCACATGCGAGCCCAGGGCTGGAGAGTGGAGATGGGTCGACTGCTAGAGCTCACTGGGTAGCTAACCTGTTAGTTACTGTGCCAGAAAATAAGGCCCAAGGAACAATGTCCAACACTGTCCTCTGGCTTCCACACATATGTGCATAGGGCATGCACCAGCACACATGAACGCACACACAGATTCCTTCAAAATGATTACCTTGAAAAAGCAATAAGAAAAATAGTTTTGAAAACATTACTACTATTTTACAGAAGGCCAACGTTACACAAAAAGGCTATATAAATATACCCCATTTATTTTTCTGTGAGAAATGTTTCTGCCCTCTCATAATTCTTATTTTTTTTATCTTGGAAAAGACTGCCCCCCCCCCACTCCTAAAATGGTCAATGCAGAGAATATGGTATGGATCATGGAATAATTTTAAATGAGTGAATTTACCAATCAAGTAGCCAGACAGCAACTGACATAACAGTTATAGAGCTCAAGAGTTGAACAGTGTTTAATAGTCATTATTTTTAATAATTCACATGGTCAAAAAGTATCAGGCTAAGCTTGACTAGACCGGAGGTGTGAATCAGGTAGATAGCTGACACTGGAAAACACAGAGGCATTGGTCCTTCGGGATGTGCTGGTGCTACGCGATGATGCACAAGACTACTTTCATTATTTGACTCATCGACCTTATCAACCTATTTCTTAGCTGAGAAGAGGGAGACTCAACAAACAAAGCAATTTAAACCATCATGCCAGAGAGTAGGTGGAAACTTGGAGCCGGAAACAAATTTTTGTTCTTTCATGGCTCATTTCAATACCATACCATACTATGAGTAAGAGCAGAACGGAGTAGAAGGAGAGAGAGAGGAAAAAAAACAGAACAAAGGGAAAATAATCCAATATTTAGCCAATAGATCTCCTCTGGCCCTGAACCTCAGTTTCCACTCTAGTTTGCCCTGGAAATATCCAGGCACATATTTTAATCCCCAAATTTCCTTATCTAGGACTAATATAAGAATGACCCAGTTACCACAGTCCTCTTGACAGGAAAGTCAGGACTGACAGCCAATTAGTTCAGGACTTCCCTCCACCCTGGCAAGGATGGCCATGGGAGAAAGCCTCAACAGTTCTTTTACACCTCCCGAGCTGGAGGTAATTGTCCCTGCATGGGGAATTCTGAACCTCTGTGCCCTGGGGCAGCAATCTGGCCACTCATTTGTGAGTCTTGGCACTAATCTGCAGCTGCACATCCCTCCTGAGCTGTTACAACTGCCTGATGGGGCACCTGTTCTCTCTAATTGAAGGTGATGGCCAAGGGCAGTGGGGACATGTTGGAAGCAGTTCCACTAATGTCTTGTGATTGGCTGGAAAGTAGCATGGATCTGTGATGTGGAGAAAATTCTGCCTACCCTAGCATTTCCTTGGAGAAGAGCTAACCTGCCATGCAGGGAAGGGAGTCTGATGGTGGGCAGAAGAGAAACCCTGTAGGAAACAATTTCCAAAGACTATGACACCCTCTGCTCATTGAGAGTATTGTACATTTAAAAGTCTGCAGCATTCCCAACTGTTCTCCACCAACCTGCCCCCCACTTCAGTAATCCATTTAATGGAAGTTAAAAGCATGCTGAGAAATACAGCATACCCAATTTATTACTAGAGTTCATTCCATAGATAGTGAGCCCACACCCTGCATGCTACACAGAATATATAGGTTGCACTTAGAGATCAATATCAGTTGGCTGCAATTTGATAAGTGCTTCTAATTAAATTTCTAGCTATGACATTTACTTAATCAAAACTTTGGCAATGAGAGCTAATTCAAGCACCATAATCAAGGAGCTGATTTGAAAAAGAGTTGCGGGAGTCACTGGGAGAATAGTCAGAAACTTAAACGTATGGCTTAAAGTCCTTACAGTTGTAATTAACATGGTGTGTCATCTAACGAACACTCATGAGTACTGGCTGTCCCAGCACTAGAAGGAAATATACTAGTGCATAGCATTTTAGATGGAGATATTCTGGGTTAGACTATAGGATCAAATATGGCATTGCATTATCAGAGGAGGGAAGTAATATGGTCCAACAGGAAATGGTTTATTAACTGAGCAGATTTAATGGTGCCTTGATATTGCATAAGGATGTGAATGCTCTTAATCTTCAAGCATTTTTTCAATATACTTTTTAAATGAATTTTTTAAATCTCACGGAAGGCATCATAAAAGCAGATTGGAGGCTTCTTAATGCATCAAAAATTAGGGGGGGTAAAAAAAATTATTCTGGGTGTCTTATTCAAACCATGAAGTAGAACTATTTTGTGTTTTAAAAAATGATCAAAACTGGTTTTTAGAACCCTTGAAAACACCATAACTTTCATCATCCGCAGTTTTAAACCCATTTTTGTCCTGATGGTTAGTTGGCTATCTTATTTGCATCTTTTTTAATGGTTAAAATAAGAAAAATAGCCCCAACAACCTTAAAGTTAGTGATGAAAGGCCAGTAGGCACAAAATCCCACTTGAATCTTTAAATACGACTGTGGTGCAAATCCCATTTAGCCTCAAACTGAGAGAGTGCATCTTCTCCACAGTGAAAATGAGAATTCCTTTCTCCTCCTTCAAACTTGCACTTCCTTCCTCCCCTCCCTCTAATGTATCAGAAGCCCCCAGCTTTCACAACGTTCACAGGAGAGGTTCTCTAGCTTAAAATGCACGGTCCGGGGCAAGGTCAGGGTTCTGTGGGGCTTTACAAATAAGTTCTTTTTGGAGTCCTTCCATAGATATAGGAAAAGGACTCTTTCCACTACACTGTTACACATGTATGTGCATGCATATATGTGTATAGACACATAAGGACACACACACACACACACACTTTAGGAATGATACAATGTCCCTTTATGAACACAGCATCCCCTAGAGAGCCCCCCCTCTTCTCTTTCAGGTCTGTCTTTCCAACCAGTTGAGAGAGAACAAACCCTGAGAGTGCCCAGTAAGTATCTCAGAGTTATGGTCCATGAACAGAGAAAATGGAGCTCTCAGTTTCTTTGGTTCTGAACCTTCAGGCTTTAACTGGTCTTTGTATCTCTGAGTCAACTGAAAGCACCTTACCCATACCCAACACACACCTCTTATGTGACTTTAGGAAGCAGCATAAACACCCAGCTATAGGAAACTAGAAAAAATGAAGTATTAAAATGATTAATAGTGTAACAACTATTAATAACATTAATAAAACAACAATAATATTAATTAATACTAGCACATAATGTTGATTTAATAATGATCAAGAGTATTAAAATATTCATTCCAAAAGGAATTAATTAGATCTGTGTGTAATGGCACAGAGATAGCTCAGAAACTTAACAGGCTAAATGATAACTATGAAAAGAGGCAAAGTCTAACCAATTTCTTCATCAATCAAACAAGAATTCAAGATCTCAATAGAGTGCCAGCCATGCACCAAGAGCTGTTTTAGGATGACTAGGGATAAAACAATGGAAAATGAAAGTGAGTCTAGGTAGATGCTGTTAGGGATGTGTTTGCTGCACAAATATGAAGACCTGAGGTCAGTGCCCAGACCCACATAAAATGTCAGGTATGGCCAAGCATGCCTAAACCGCAGAGCTGGGGAGGCAAAGATGGGAGGAAACCTTGGGCTCGCTGGCTCTTCCACAGAGCTAAAGAGCTAACCAGCAAGCTCCAGATTCAGAGAAACTCAACGTTTAAAAAAAAGATGTAAAAGAGACTAAAGAATGCAACCAACTTATGGTCTTCACACACACACACACACATTTTTTACACCCACACTCACACTCACGCATGTATCTCCCTTCAAAAAGTTGCACTTAAGATCACTGACAATAAAAGAAAATGATAAAGTTAATTATGTAAGTCAGGGGAAAGTTTTGGGGGTAGGAAACAGGGTAGGAGAACTGTAGTGTTAATGGAACAAGTCAGATTTGCCTGTGAGATCTCAGAAGGAGTAATTCCAGCCAAAACACAAAAGAGCTGAGGACTTCAGCGCAAAGAACTGTTGTGACAGACTAAGACTGGTAGTTGTTGGTTTGCTAAGTTCTTACCGGTCTGTTCTCTGTCACATGCCTTCCTTTTCCAGCGTATAAAGCTCATACACACTTCCATAACTGGGAATTTCAATGGAATGTTCTCTCTGGGCCTTAGTGGAGAAGGATTAAACATGTAAATGATATTTTAAATCAGCATATGCCTTTAAAAAGGCTGAGTAGAAAAAATATTGTTATTCCAAAAATAACTGTACGTAATATGTGTAGTGTTTGAGCAAGAACACTGGAACGCTGGTCCTGGGGGTGCTTAGGCAGCTGGAGGATGTCAGCTAGCTGTTTTTCCTGAACAATCAAGTGTAAGTCAAAAATACCTCACAAGCTTGCAGTTATGTCTTAACCAAATGTTAGCTCTAAAGCTAACCAGGAACTCAATGGCAGGACAGATCCTACTGCAAATGGAGGAAATGCTGCCAGAAGGGACCAGCTGTAAACCCAGCTTTCTACTTAATGGGCCTGTGATAAGTGGAGAAATAACTCACTCCTCCGAGGCTGTGTTTCCATATTCTTAATGGAAACGCATCCCTAATTCTTAGAGACTAAGGAAACCAATCTGTAAGTAAGTTCCTACATTCATCATGTTGCCAGACTTGAAGCTCCAAGAGGGTGCAGCGCGTCCGTGCCAACATCCTGAGATGGAGCACAGGCCTTCCTGGTGTTTAGTAACTGCTCATCCATTTACTCTACTAATCTGAAGACTTTTAATCTAATGATTCAGCCTGCTCCAATGCTAATAATCATCATGAACTACAAGAAGGATCCTCACTAAGCCAGAAACATAATCCACACATAGAAAACGCTAACTCCTTTCACCAGGAAGTGATCTTTGGGTATATCCTGGATCTCTCAGCCAGCTCTGCCGACTGCAGTGGTGCCCCTTGAGAACCCTTCCTGGTGATAGGGGAGAAAAAGATTGTTCCTCTTCTCAGTGAGATACTCAGCCCAGGTATCTTACTCCTAAGAAACTGACCCTTTCGACCTGTTTTATCGTTTGGGACATCATTGTGACTTAATCCTCTGACACAGCAACTTACAGGAGGAATGGTTTCTTTGGGCTCATGTTTACATAAGGTTTCGGTCTATCATGGTGGATAAGAAATGGTAGAGAAGTTCAGGGTATGACGTGGCAGCGAAAGCTACTGTTCGCTTCATGGTAGATCATGACGCAAACCAGACAAAAACAGAGTAGGCCAAGTAAAGTTTCCAAAGGCCCATCTCTAGCAACCTGTATCTACTAACTACACCCATTTTCCTAAAGGTCTCAGAACTTCCCAAATTAGCACCAATCAGGAAGCATTTATATGTAATTATGTAAGCCTGTAGGATATCTCACAAGCTATATCTCTGTAGGATATAGCTTGTGATTCAAGCTATAGTACTTCTAACTTAGGCATTGAACTCCGAGCGTCCAGAAGTCAGGACATCTGAGAAGTCAGAGCATCTGAGAAGCATAGCCTCCTGGCTGAGAACCAAATGAAGCATCCAGAGGCTCACAGCATGGATTTCTATTACCTCTATGTGGTTTTTCTGGTATCTTGAGAGCAGGAAATGGGAGCAGTTCCTGTTCTAGTTTCATTGTACTGTGTGATAAGACACTCTGATCAAAAACAACCAAGAAAAGGAAAGGATTTATTTGGCTTACACTTTCAGGTCACATCCACATCACCAAAGGAAGTCAAGAATAGAGCTCAAGTAGGATCTTGAAGCAGAAATCATAGTGAACACTGCTTGCTGGATTCTGTATAGACCACTTTCTTAGCCAGTCCAGGACCACCTGAACAGAGAATGGTGTCACCTACAGTGGACTGGGCCCTCCTAAATCAATTAATAATCAAGACAGTTTCCCACAGAGATGCTCACAGGCCAGTTTGCTCTGAGAAATTCCTCAGTTGAGTCTTCCTTCTCTGACTCCCAGTGTCAAGTTGACAAGGATATCTACGCCAGCTACTAATAGTCCATGAGACTATTACTACTGATAGTCCTTGAGGCCAGTCATGTCATAATGGAGAAAGAAAGTAATCCAAGAAAACTGTGTGTATACATGCTGTGAAGAGAAGCTATATAACAATTTTAAGTAAATTCTGTAGTCCATTGGTTAGAAAATCTAAGCACCAACTCATTTACTCTCCTGGCCCCTTTGACAATTGTTTAGCCTGTTACTTACTGTGGGGTATGCTACTAATAGTCAGTGTGTGCTGTGCATACTGTATGGGCCAGGCTCTGTTAATGTATGGTCAGTATTAAGGCTTCACAGAACCTCAGTGATGTGGATACTAGTCCTGTAAGAAAACAGACCTCACTTCTGTCACCTGCCCAAATCTATACAATGTATCCCATTACCCAACCAAATTTGGTATTATTACACCCCCTTGATGACTGGTCTAGGTGATAGGTATGTAGAAAATGCTTAAAACTGTGGTTGATTGGAGTATCATCATGCTTTGGAATTACCGAGATCAGAACTGCTTGGCCAGAAATAAAAGATCACAAAAATTGCATAAGCAGTGAGATAGGGGTGGTTAACAAAATCAGAGAGCTTTACCCCACCACACTTAGGGAACAGTGAAGGTTGAAGCAGATGAGAGGAAGCCAATTAAGAGACTGTAGCGATTATGAGTGAATTGAGAGCAGCCTAAAAGAACACAGTGGTTTGGAAAACGGGAAAGTGGATTCACAAGGAGGCAGGAGGCAGCTTTTAAGAAGGGCGGTGATCACAAAAACACCCGTAACAGGGGGCTTTGAGCCAGGTCCTTGAGTGAAGTAAGTAAGGACACATAACACCGTCCCTTTAAAGAGAGGCAGGAACCAAGAATAAAAGGGAGCTTTCAAAGGAGATGGATGCATTCAATTTAACTCCCGTTACAGTTAAAAAGAAAGCAAGACATAGCAGCCAGACTAAGATGGGGTGATAGGGCATCTCATGAATAGAGTCAACATGAAAAACTGTCGCTCGAAAGGATGCTATGAAATCTAACTCGCCAGGAGGAAGTTCTGCTTTTCACTTCTTTCTCATGACAGTTGCAATATGTTGGCACCCGAGGGCTTATTATTACATTTTTAATAATGTCTTTGTATAAAGGAGACACACTTGGTGGAAGATTACGGAATCTTCACATGTATTTCTTTTCTGAATACGCTGTTTTATGAAATAGCTTGTTTTGGCAGATTCACGGGGACAACGAGGAGAGAAAAGCTTCCCTGGCCTTTTGTCTGAACACTCTGTTGAACTGTTCAAATTATAAGAGTGTGTGCCTGAATTTTCAAATTTAGAAAGTGTGGCAAATAAACTTTCTGTTCTCCCCAGAAATGATGTGGCATTATCTCTGTGGGTGAGTGTGAGATAGCCTCTAAGCTTTTCAGCTGGTGTCAAAAGTAATGAGCTGCCCTCTGTGCAAATGTGCACTTGCCTTGTGTCTGACGAAGACTAGCATGCTGAAATTCTCACTGTAGGATGCTTTATGCCACCAGATGCTACCTGCTAAACCCTCACCTCCATACCCAGAAGAGCAACTTGACAAATGGCCCCCTTTAACAAAGCACCTCAATGCCAGAAATGATGTGACACTCAGTATGTGAGTGGGTGTGAGTGGAGACAAAAGTGAGAAGGAAAATCCAAAGCATCTTGTTCTGCAGACTCCTCCATGAGCCAAACCAGAAAGCTGCAATTTAGTTCGCTTTAGTCACTGTGGCACACCCTAGGGTTTTCTGGGAAGAGAATCCAACGATGAACTGAGTCAATCAGATTGGATGGAGCGCATGTCTAGGGTGATTGCCTTGATTATCAATTTATATAAGGAAGCCTCACCCCACTGTGGGCAGCACCATCCTTATACAGGTGGTCCTGAACTATATGAGAAAGCTAGCTAAACATAAGTCTGCCTTCTGGCCAACAAGCACCATCTCCCACCATTCCTGTTGTGCTTCTTTTGGTGTGGAGTTCCTTGGTCAGAGGTAAATGCTGTGTGAAATAGCAGGCAGGCCTAGCTCCCTACCTTGAGTTCCCGCCTTGACTTGGGGCAGTGATGGACTCTGACCTGGGATAATAAACCAAATAAAACTTGGCTCATCCCCAAGGTTACTTTTGGGCGAAGGATTTTATCATAGCAAGAAGGAGTGATGTCAAAGTCATGTGACTGGCACTTGTAAATAAATGTCCAGCCTCTTCCTAGTCGTATCATGTTCAATATGTTGTGCAAACAACACAATGTTAATAGTGGAAAGACTATATGAAGAAACACAGAGAACAATTGCCTAGATGGTCAGTGCATTTTGATAATCCTACCACATACTGAATATCCTGTAGCAATAAGATAGAAAGTATCACTTTGACTTCTTCTGCTTGTTCCTAGGGTCTTTCTGTTATAAAGATAACCCCATAACAATATATTTCTAAGAGTAAATAACTCACAAACATCCAGCATTAGGCCATCACACTCAAAAGAAACCCAGGAAAGGACTAAACTCTGGTTCCATTTATTCCTTAAATAATTTCAGAGATCACTGAGTATCAAGTACCATCTTAAATACTGAGAATTCATAAAAAACCGATAGCCTTCCTGTATTCAAGTAGATTAAAGTCTGTTAAATAGAGACTGGCCTGCTATTACATATATGCAAAATAGAGCAATATGATTCTATAATAGTAAATACTGCCCTACCATGGCAACAGACATGTCTTTGATTAAACTTGATTATTAAGCCATGGGGATAGTTGTAGGTCAAGCTCAGCAGTAGAGTACTTGGCTAGTAGACACAAGCCCCTAAGTAAAATCCTTGAAAAGTTACAAAATAGAGCAATAGAGTGGAGAAGAAGACTAAGCATGAAATAGAGGAATGTGGTGGACTGTGGTGTTTATTGTGCACACTCTAAAGAGCAGAATGAAAATTAAGTTTCTACTCTAAGTTTGAAAGATTCAGGAGCAATAGAAGATGTGGGATATGGTATCATCGTCGTCATCGTCGTCGTCGTCGTCGTCGTCGTCATCGTCGTCGTCGTCGTCACAACTTGAAGAGACATGACATACCAGTTAGAAGTATATTGCTTAGAACATAGATTTAGTAGAGACTCATCTTCCACAAGCAAGAGAGCTTCTCTTCAATTTTTCATTTGGTCAAGATCCTCTCAAGGGTCCAAATTGCACACTAGGAAGTAATGTTAGTCTACATCTGAAAATGCAGAGTGACTTCGAGCAGGCACCTTAACAAGTAGAATAGAGAAGGAGGGGGCAGTTAGGGACTCAAAGAAGCCATTGAAGATTTTTACAAATAGAGATCTGAGAGCCTGGGGGATGGTGAGATGGCTCTGCGGGTAACGCATTTGCTTTATAGTCCGAGTTAAATCCCCAGAAGCTGCATGGCTGGAGAGAATTGACTCCTGTAAATTGTTCTCTGACCTTCACAAGCATGCTGTGGCACACACAGACACACACACACACACACACACACACACACGCACACGCACGCACGCACACACACACACACACACACACGCACGCACACACACACACACACACACGCACGCACACACACGCACACACACAGAGAGAGAGACAGACAGAGACACAAAGAGACACAGAGACAAAGAGACAGAGAAACAGAAACAGAGAGGGAGAGGAAAGAGGAAGCGGTGTTTTAAAATAAATACACAAATTGCTCTTAGATTAAACAACAACAACAGCAACAATGGAAAGCATGGGAATTCCTCCCAAACTATTTCACATTCAAGTATAGAGAAAATCAGCTGAGATACTCTTCACTATACAGGGACCGTTCAGACTGGCAGTGAGCAGCACTGGTAGATACCCTTGTCTATTTTGTTTAACCTCAAAGAAGAAATGAGTCATGATTTATTCAAACAGCAGGTGGTTGCCAGGTGCATGCGGATGCCTGGATTGGTATTAATTTTTGTGAACTGGCTGACATCACTATTGAAATTCCCTGGGAAAGTACTTCCTTTTCACACCTGACTTACAAAGCAATCACACGGAAGGATGCAACACATTGAATGGTCTTTGAAACACAACCAAGAATAACATCTGGCGTGCTTTGGAAGAATGACATTTTCCACTGTGTATTAAGAGTTGTTGTCTAACAACAGCCAACACTGCAAAACAGCCCTTTTCACAATTTTTAATCTCAATAGCTCAGCATAACACATTTAGAAGAGAGGAATTATTGCCTTCTTGTGCAGATGTCAAAATTCAGGTAGACCCAGAAAGACTAACACTGTGCTCATCCCTACTCTGAATTCACGGTACAGCAGAAATTTTGAACCATGTTTATCTATAAGGTCCATATTTTCAATGGTTTTACTTTAGAATTATTTTGTCAATGAGTAAATCTTGGTGTGAGAAAAAAGTAAAAAATAAAGCATTCGAACTTGAGAAGTTCTTCCCTTAGCAAATTCTTGAACAAAATTTATCTTCTTAGGTGACACAGAAACTCAAGGAAACGAGTTCCATTTATCAGTTGCCCTTTTGTTAATGACTTCAAACCTTTACTGCTTATTGAGTCCCCATGATTTTAACGTCCTGGAATCCATCTCAAGAATTTCAACAATTTTTTAAAAAACAGGCCTTATTTCTCATGGCCAGTCAAAGTGACCTTCATTTTTATGAAGACTTGAATGGCAGTTGTAACTTCTCTGAATTTCCTCAAGGATATAAACAGGGCTCGCAGCAGCTCTCACAGGCTCGTAGTCTGCCAATGGAGATCGTTTTACACAGCATGAAGCATGCAGCAATCTGCCCGTGACTTGTTGAAGAATCTTCTACCAGAGTAGGGCTTACACCCTACCCAATACCCACCTGTGCTTTCCACACCTGCTTGTCTGAACCTCTGATTTCCCTCAGGGACAGATACTAGACATTTCCTTCAGAAATATGATATTATAGAGATAAGAAGTGTTGTATGTATGCAGATACTATGTATGCGTACACTATCATGTCTCCAGTAAAAGAATGACCATGCGTGTTCTCTACAACACATAAGAGAGAGGATTACAACTCCCCAGGTTCTGTTACCTGCTGGGCTCTGCTTCTCCAGCTCAGGCTGCTTCACGTTATTAGCTCTTTGTTTCCTTTCTTCTTTCCTGTCTTGATTCTGCCTAGATTAACAAACTTGACCACTCACATATATTCCCATCCTTCATTTGATGGCCATATATTCCCATCCTTCGTTGGATGGCTAGGTTTGTTTCCTCTCATAATCAACTCCTCTGTTCAAAACAGTTACAAAAGATTTAAAGACAGTGTGAAGATGATACATACACATGAAACAATGAAGACAAAAATTATTTATAGAAAGAACTTTACTATATGAAGTCACAGGCAGGTAATGCTATCTGAAGGGTGTTGATATAAAACAACACAAAAGGATAAACATATTCTTACATTAAATCAAGTTTACAATTAACAAACACTATAATTCATTTTCTTTCCACCTTGGGTCAGAAATAGCAATACCCCAAAGAAACAAATAAGAATTGGTGTCTATTTCCTATAGAAAAAGAACAACATATACATTGTAAGAACATCCTGCTGTTGTTATATATAGTGACGTCTTTGAACTGGGAACCTTTAAAAAACATACTACAAGGTGATATCTATCATAAGTGAGGTAATTTTTAATTTGGGAAAATTACCATAATGGTCAGGACTCAGAGGAAATAACTAAATCTTTGGAAAGTAAAAAAAAAAAGTCATTTATATTTATTCTTCCAGTTTATAATTGTCTTTACCTGCATATGTTAAGCTAATGTTTATAACAACATTAACTATGATCATTTCCTTGAATTCACTGATGAAAAATTGAGACAACAAAGCCAAGCAAGAGAAAAGCACAACCTAGTGATGGTTATGATCCACTCACTGTCTGACTAGACGAGTCCTTAGCCAAAGTATAAATAATTCTACTCAACTACTTGTTAAATACACTCAGTGAGTTTTTAAAGATATTAATATAGCTAAACCCCATGTCTAACTAAATGAAATACAATCTCTGAGTATAAAACCTAGAAGTTTCTGTTTCTCTTCTTTACATTACCCAATCAATGTGAGAACTACCCCATTATTTTATTCTTGAAAGTATTTTGATTTGAGCTGGTTGTAAGAGCTTCAGTAGGAAATGTAGTGTGTTAGGAAAAGCATGGGCAGAAGGCCTGGACAAAATGCTCTGTGAGATAGATGAAAGGGGGAAAAGGAAGGAAGGGAAGACTGCTTGAAGCCATTTCTGGAAGTCCCTGAATTACAACATAAGCTAATGAAGCTTCAGAGGTGTCTGAGGATGCAGTGTTTGCGGCTCAAGCATGAGGATCAGAATCTGGATCCTTGGCATGCATAGAAAAAGCCAGGCAAAATGATGGCCCCCTGTAATTCCACAGCTCTGGATGCAGAGCCAGAAACCCTAGCCATCTAGAGTAGCCAGAATCAACAAGGGGTGGAGGAAGATTCTCAATGTCAACTCAGGCTTACACAGGCACTCACACATAGATGCAGGCATTCATATGGACACACCTATACACACATGCCTGTCACATGCATGTACACATGCAAAATAAAATCTGTCACCTAATTCATCCTACAGTAGAAAGTCTTTAAAAATTTTAAGTATGGTCATGAACGAGCATCTGATTTATATTTTAGAGAGGCTGAATCCCTAGAAAAATGGATACAATAAAACATAATCAGTAGTGCAATATCTCCTACTGATCCAAAGCACTCACACTTCCTCTCAAAAATTAACATATTACTTAATATTTAATTCTGAGATGATTTTCCACAGTATTTCTCCACCAAAGCTGTTATTCGGATGTACTTGAACATGAAATCTTCAAGACAGACTTGGTAATCGTTAAGATGTGAGGAGTACCACAGTGAGTCCCTGCCCTTTGGTGGTGTCAGGTTTTCATTCCTGGAGGAGTGAAGGCAGAGAGAGAGAGAAAGGTGGCGATAGACATAAGAGCTCATATTTTGAAATTAAGCCCAATTATTTTCTTCAATCAAGAGAACTCTACTTGAGCCCAGGAAACTAATGACATTTCTATAACCTCGGCTTATCTCATAAATCATATCCTCTTCACTAAACTTTTGCATATTTTCAATCACCCTGTGAGAGACGGGCACATACGGTACAGGAATGCCATATAAGTAACAATAAAGGGACTTAAATTTGCTGTAATCCCTCCATCAAATCCCAGGCTTCGTCCTTCTTTTACAAGTAGAGACAGCTGAAGAGTCCCCTCAGGAGTGACATGTGCAATAGAATGGTTTAGGGGTCTTCTCATGAGAGCTACACCAGACAATTAAACCATAATGCCAACCTGTTCACTGGAAATTAACTTGCTATGCATCTAGACTGGTACTTACACTCCCCTTGTAAAAATTCAGAAAAGTGTCACTGAGATCACTTTTTGCAAAGTCCTCTGGTGTAAGCCAAGTGACAAATTAGGTGAAGGGAGAATGTTGAGATCATTCAAAGAAGAGGGAACAAGAATGCTAAAGTATTTTTCATTTTAAGGATAAACCATTCCAGTGCTGTATAATAATAAGGTTGGAGTTTAGGTAAACACACATATTAGGATGACTTTCTCTATATTATTATTCTGTTTAATGAAAACAGTCAACTTGAGTGATAAAAGGCCCAGGATACACTAATTAGTCACATACCTACAATTAGAAACAAAGCATGGGCCTATAGGGAGAGATAACTTAAGGAGAAGCAATTAAGGATTTACTGTGAATAATGCTATTTGATCCTAAATAATTCTTTAAGTAGAGATTTGAATTACTTTGTATTCTTTGAAAAGCAGTCTTCAATTTCTGAAGATAAACAGGATAACCTGAAAATGCAAAATATTTCTTCTCTCTTCTGAGATCTCATTAATGAAGTATAAAGAATTTTTAAAATGGCAATTCAGTTTGGGAATGTGCAAAACACTAAAAGGTCCCCCATAATTATAAGCTAACATAGTGATTTTAGTTAATATATTGCATGTAAAAATACAAATAACAAAACTAAAGATGATATCACTTGCCATGGTAAAAAGTTTAAGACTTTCCATAAAGGTCTGGAAAAAAAAAAAAACAGGGAGACTCACTCTCAGCACATCTGTTCAATATAGTGTTGAACGTCTCAGCCAGAGCAAAGGGGCAGAAGAAAGAAATGTCAGGCATCCAAGTTGGAAAGGGATAAGTTAAACTGTCCTCATTTGCAGATTAATGTTCTTATTTATAAATTGCAAACTCTATAAAGAATCTACCAAATAAGCAAACAACGTATTTGAACTAATAAATGAATTTGTGAGAACAAATAAAGTTACAGGTCACACAATTAAAATACAGAAACCATAGTATGATCGTATTCTTGCATCACATGTGTAAAAAGAAATCAGTAAACGCCCGTTTACTACAGCTACAATAGGAGTAAACCATCTAGGAATAAACTTAACAAGGCTGAAAGGCTTCTACACTGGAAACCACAGAACACTGGTAAAAACAAAAAAGTGAAGACATAAATAAATGGAAAGAACCTGTGTGTGTGGATTGGAAGAATCAATACTGTTATAACCTGCACATCTACAATGCAGCCTTCACACCTAAAGCCTGGAGAACAGAGAGGAAGAGTAGACTGGAAGACTGGAAAAGCCAGAGGTTCAGGACATCAACTGTGAGACAGTGTTTTCTGTATGGGACAGGGAAACTATACCCGTATTTCAACAATACAGTTGCCTAAACGAAACCTGAACAATGATATCACCTGTAAACACAACATGTGGACAGCGAAACTTCACAAAGGTACCACTGTAGACAAAAAGGTACAGGCAACAAACAGATGTAGAGAGAGGAAGAATCAGTTGCTTAAAAGGTTGAGCATTCGCCCCATAGGTTATCCAGACCCAAGAGGTCATTTCTAAACATATACATATAAGCAACACTAATCAGACTCAGTAATAATTAAAGAAGAAAAGGTCATAAATTTGAGAGGGAATTGAACGGGGACATGAGAGTTGAAGAGGAAGAGGATGGGTAGAAATGATGAAAATATAGTTCTTGCATTTGAAATTCTCAAGTGTTTGAAATTCTCAATTAAAAGATCACAACTTATTAAACTATCAGAAGAAAGCACAAAGGGAGCGCTACATGACATTAGTCAGGATAAGTTATTTGAGATAAATTCTGGAAGACAGAGAATCAATGCTGAGCTCACCGGACTCCAAACCCACAGTCAGGAAGACGGTCTCGCTTAAACTCAATGGACTCTGAGAGTGAGATTTTGAGAAGAGGAGATGAACAGAGATGGGGAGCATGGTAAAGGACGGAAGGCAAGAGTGGTCAAGATGTACTACATATGCATGTGAAATTTTCTAAGAATAAATTTCATTAATGAAATGACCTGACGAATGGCAACAAAAATCTTTCTTTCATATGATTCCAAAACTAGAGAAACAAAAGTGGCAATGAAGAGAAAAGATTATACTAACCTAAAAATAAGATAAATAACTTATCAGAAGGGTAAAGCCAAAACCTGCAAATTGGGAGAATATACTTACAGACCATAATTTGATAAGGGGTCATTATCCAAATTTAGAAAAAAAGAAAAAGCAAAGAACCAATTTTTAAAACAATCAAAGTGCATAATTAAATATTTCTCAAACAGATACACAAATAATGGGATTGTGTTAAAGATATTCAAATAACTACAGAAATGTTCATTAAGGCTCAATGAGCTATCGCTGCACACCTGATGGGACAATAATCTTCAAAAAGATAAGAAGTGTTAGCAAGGATGAAGAAAAAAGGGAACTCTGCACAATGCTGGTAGGAATGTAAATTAGGATAGCCATTATAGAATACTTGTGCGGTTCCTCAAAAAAAATCAAAATAGAACTTCCATATGATCCAGCAACTGTCTGTTGGATATTTACTCAGAAAGTCAATGAACTGAGCTTAGCAAAATATATCTGTGATTCTACATTCATTGCAGCTTTAATCACAATAAGATATAAAATCAACTCATTTGTATGTCCTAACTCAGATAAATAAGTAGACTAGAATAATGACTGGCCATATGAGAAAAGTAAGTCTTGTCACTTGCAACAGCATTTATAAGCCTGATAGTAATATACTAAGCGAAATAAGTCAGACAAAAGAAAACAAAAACCATGTGATCTCACTTATAGAGAAAGCAAACTAAAGGTCACACAACAAGTGGTGGAGTTGTGTCACTAGAAACAGAAAACGGACTCTACTCAAGCAGGCGTTAACAAGTGCAACAAAACTTCTGGTAGAGGAATAAATTTTAAAATATCTATTGCTCAATGTAATGACTAAACTAATAGGTTATGTTCTTGAAAACAGAGCATCAATTTTAAGTGTTCTCAACACAGGAAACCGTGAGGCAATAGATATGCTAACTAGTTCAAATTAACCGTTGCACAATGGATACATATTTCAGGACATGTACATGAGATGAACGCATACTTAAATTCCTTCTCTTTGTCAATTAAAAAGCAATTATCAAAGATTATTTTTGCTCCTCCTAATCATTAATGAATGTCTTGATAAAAATTGATTTATTGAACAATAAGTACAAATTTAATCTATGGAAGTTAAGCAAAGAAGCAAAAGAATCCTTTTAAGAAGCTAGCAACATCATATCTATTTCCTAAGTTATTGTGGGGATATTTTTGTCGCTTTCTTAAGACTACAGAGTCATGGGAGAGACAAACATGCCGATGGAAGGTTAAAAATAGACAAATTCCTGACCTCTGAACTTCTAAGAGACACACAAAATATAATGATGAATGTCAAGTTAGCTCACCTTACAAAACTCTATTATTCAGAAATCATAGGAAAAAAATACACCACCTCAGAGAATTTTAAAGTACAACTTATCCCTCATGTCGACAGTGAGTCTGAAAATTTTGAAGCCTACAACTTAATATGAAGTAGTTGTCTGTGTTCTGTTCTGCACAACAATATACACAAATTTTCTGCAAAGGAATACAATTTTAACCCAGGTTCAAAGAATTCCCATAGATAAAGTTCAGAAGAATGTGTGTTCACAGGCAAAAATCCCCAAACACACTAGACACCAAAACCAATCACTGGTAATCAAATCAAATACAGTATACTGAAGAATTAGAAGTACAAATTTCTAGGAAATGACATTGCTAGACACAGAAGATAAAGAAATATTTTATATGCTTAAATAAAGAATGGCTTTTAAATGTGGGAAGAAAGCCAAGGGATTTCAAAATAATGAAACAGATTGAAGATAGAAACAAATGGTCTTTCCAGATAATGAAAATATCTTCTGCCAAGAATATAGAAAGTCGATAAAGTCACTCCTACCCTAACAATGAAAACAAGTCAGGGAGCCTACAAAAATGTTGAAATCCCCTCCAGGGTGACAAGCTAGCATACCGCTGTGATTTGGCTAATGAATGGCCTCTATTGGCCCCTGTTTCCTCAAGCTGGTGGTGTTATTTTGGAAGATTCTAGAAACCTTGGAATATAGATATTAACTGGAGAAGCTAGGTTGACGAGGATAGGTCCACAGGAACATATTACTTGTGGCCATTCCCTGGCTGTCCCTCTTTTTGGTTTTTCATAGTGTCAAAGGCTACTCTCCTCTCCCTCTTCTGCTCAGTCTAAGCACATATGACAAGAAAACCATGGACTCAACTCTTACTATGGCCAAAATAATTCTTCCTGCTTTTGAGTTTTTCTGCCATTTTGTCACCATAATGCAAAGTAACTTATAGACTTAGCAAAATGAAATATCAATGTCTTCAAGGAGAAGTGGCTCCCATGTTGTTCAGTGTTTGGTAGAGGACAGGAGAAAGGAGGTAGCCATCACAGGGATGGGCAAAAATAAAACACCTCTAATGGATATTCCTGTTGTCAATTTCACTATATCAGGAATGAACTACAATCCAGAATTGGAGGGCTTACATGTGATCCAGATCTTGAGGCTGGAAGACACAAGTTTCTGACCTGGATCTTGGCATAGAGATCTTGAGGCATAGTGACTATGAAAAGTTTAGGCCCAGGCAAGGTAGTACATGCCTTTAATCCCAGAGACTGAGGCAAGGAGATCTCTGGGTTCAAGGACAGCCTGGGACAAAACAAATCCCAGATCCAGGCATGAAGGTATATACCTTTAATATGGGTCACACCTTCTGCTGGAGACCTACATAAGGACATTGGAAGAAAAAAGATTCACTCTTCTTCACCTCTTGCATTTACTTGCCAGCACATCTGTTGGCATTTACTTCTAGAGAAGACCAGCTGAAGCAGCCAGCCTTGTGGGACTGAGCAACTACTAGATCCTTGGACTTCCCATCCACAGCTGCCCATTGTTGGGGAGTTGGACTACAGACTGCAAGTCATCATAACAAAATCCCTTAATATAGAAAAAGACATTGCATTTGTTCTGTGACTCTAGAGAACTCTGACTAATACAACACCTGAGACTTAAATAAAATGCTAAATAGTTTAGTCTGTTGAGTCCGTTTGGAACACGTGGCATCCTTAGAAACAAAAGTCTCTACTCAGTCACATGATCTTTCCCATTGATCTCTACTTCTGAATATTTATGAAGAAGACTGCAGGCAGCAGAGAAGTGAGTCTCTGTAGCAAAGAAAATCAGGACAAATTTGATATTGGCAAGGAGAATATGCACCACACCAGACCTGGGGTAAGAATAGTCTACTGCACCTGAGAGGAGCAGAAACCTAGCTTTATTCCTATCAGCAGAGGCCCAATCTCTCAATCTGACTCAAGGTCAATGCTGTCTTTAACTTGTACGAAATCTGATTTAGGGGTGCCAAAGTGACTCTCTGCTTGCTGTGCAAACCTGGTGACCTGAGTTTGTCCCTGCAGACCAAATATATAGCTGATACAATGATGCACACCTGTAATCTCAGCATTCCTACAGCAAGATGGGAGGCAAGTGCAAGCTAATCCCCTTCCTGGGAGCTTGGGAGCCAGCTAGACTCAAGTCCATGGAATGGCAGGAACAGTAAAAGAGGCCCTGCTTCATCAAGATTAAAGAATAGTGCCTACTCTCCAAAGCTATCCTCTGACAGTATGGCGCCCATGTTTGTGTGTGCTCTGGCTCATACACTCACATAAACACAAACCACTAGTAGTAAAAAGAAAAAAGAAGCATAGTTTACCTAAAAGCTACTTGTATGGCTGTCACTCTCTGCCAATCTCTTCAAACATAATGGAAAGCAAATAATACAAATAATAGCTGCTAAGTCACCCAAGGATTTTTAGGCAAATGTGTCCGATACCTTCCATTAACATTAAACAGTGTTCATCAGCACTCTATGGAGAAGCAATCTAGCAATCAGCCATTTCACTTGAAGTAGCACAGGAGGCTTTGAGTTATACAGTAGCCTGGTCTCCTGGGCTAGCTCCACACCAAAAATAAAGTAAAAACGTCTTCTAATTTCCAGTACCTCTGGGCAACGGCAATCAATACTTCTGGAGAACAAGTTCCAGTAGATGGACAGACAGACACATATAGGTATAGATAGGTAGGTGGGTAGGTAGGAGACAGACAGATGAAATTTTAGAATTCAATTCTAAATGTGAGAAATAATTAAATGGAGACGATTTTATTCTTAGATGTGAGTGAGTGATCTAGCAGAGTAGATTATAACTACATCTATATATGGGAAAGTATGAAGAAGTGGGTGTATGAAGAGGAAGGAGATGATTTTATATTATAACCTCCAAAAAATCTAATTAAATCAGTGAAAAGTGCAGTTTTCATATGGGTACTCTGTTCCTGGTGTGGTAAAAACTAGTTATCTATATACATTTTTCACCCATACCCACAAGTCTTTAGTCGCCTTGATAGTACTCTATAACTGTGGACTACACACAGGTACTGTCAGGGTACTTGAGGACATGTCATAACAAAATAAAGATCTGGACACTGTAGCATAGACTTTTTTTTTAACTTGAGTATTTCTTATTTACATTTCGAATGTTATTCCCTTTCCTAGTTTCCGGGCAAATATCCCCCTAATCCCCCCCTCCCCTTCTTTATGGGTGTTCCCCTCCCCACCCTCCCCCCATTGCCGCCCTCCCCCCAACAATCACGTTCACTGGGGGGTTCAGTCTTAGCAGGACCAAGGGCTTCCCCTTCCACTGGTGATCTTACTAGGATAATCATTGCTACCTATGAGGTCAGAGTCCAGGGTCAGCCCATGAATAGTCTTTAGGTAGTGGCTTAGTCCCTGGAAACTCTAGTTGCTTGGCATTGTTGTTCATAAGGGGTCACGAGCCCCTTCAAGCTCTTCCAGTTCTTTCTCTGATTCCTTCAACGGGGGTCCCGTTCTCAGTTCAGTGGTTTACTGCTGGCATTCACCTCTGTATTTGCTGTATTCTGGCTGTGTCTCTCAGGAGAGATCTACATCCGGCTCCTGTCGGCCTGCACTTCTTTGCTTCATCCATCTTGTCTAATTGGGTGGCTGTATATGTATGGGCCACATGTGGGGCAGGCTCTGAATGCATGTTCCTTCTGTCTCTGTTTTAATCTTTGCCTCTCTATTCCCTGCCAAGGATGTTCTTGTTCCCCCTTTTAAAGAAGGAGTGAAGCATTCACGTTTTGATCATCCATCTTGAGTTTCATGTGTTCTAGGCATCTAGGGTAATTCAAGCATTTGGGCTAATAGCCACTTATCAATGAGTGCATACCATGTGTGTTTTTCTGTGATTGGGTTACCTCACTCAGGATGATATTTTCCAGTTCCAACGATTTGTCTATGAATTTCATAAAGGCATTGTTTTTTATCACTGAGTAATATTCCGTTGTGTAGATGTACCACATTTTCTGTATCCATTCCTCTGTTGAAGGGCATCTGGGTTCTTTCCAGCTTCTGGCTATTATAAATAAGGCTGCTATGAACATAGTGGAGCACGTGTCTTTTTTATATGTTGGGGCATCTTGTGGGTATATGCCCAAGAGAGGTATAGCTGGATCCTCAGGCAGTTCAATGTCCAATTTTCTGAGGAACCTCCAGACTGATTCCCAGAATGGTTTTACCAGTCTGCAATCCCACCAACAATGGAGGAGTGTTCCTCTTTCTCCACATCCTCGCCAGCATTTGTTGTCACCTGAGTTTTTGATCTTAGCCATTCTCACTGGTGTGCGGTGAAATCTCAGGGTTGTTTTGATTTGCATTTCCCTTATGACTAAAGATGTTGAACATTTCTTTAGGTGTTTCTCAGCCATTTGGCATTCCTAAGCTGTGAATTCTTTGTTTAGTTCTGAACCCCATTTTTTAATAGGGTTATTTGTCTCCCTGCGGTCTAACTTCTTGAGTTCTTTGTATATTTTGGATATAAGCCCTCTATCTGTTGTAGGATTGGTAAAGATCTTTTCCCAATCTGTCGGTTGCCGTTTTGTCCTAACCACAGTGTCCTTTGCCTTACAGAAGCTTTGCAGTTTTATGAGATCCCATTTGTCAATTCTTGATATTAGAGCATAAGCCATTGGTGTTTTGTTCAGAAAATTTTTTCCAGTGCCCATGTGTTCCAGATGCTGCCCTGGTTTTTCTTCTATTAGTTTGAGTGTATCTGGTTTGATGTGGAGGTCCTTGATCCACTTGGACTTAAGCTTTGTACAGGGTGATAAGCATGGATCAATCTGCATTCTTCTACATGTTGACCTCCAGTTGAACCAGCACCATTTGCTGAAAATGCTATCTTTTTTCCATTTGATGGTTTTGGCTCCTTTGTCAAAAATCAAGTGCCCATAGGTGTGTGGGTTCATTTCTGGGTCTTCAATACTGTTCCATTGGTCTATATGTCTGTCTCTGTACCAATACCAGTAGCATAGACTTCTAAGCTCAGCATGTGGTACTCTGAGGCAAGAGGATCATATGTTCAAAGGGAGGCTAGACCACATGATAAGACCCTGTCTCAAAAAAGGAAAAGAAATAGAAAACAAGACAGAGACCCTCGCCCTCTTTGAAGTTTTATCTCAGTCATGGGAAATTAAGAATAAATATTATAAGTAAGCAAGTTATTTAATATATCATGAAATAAGTTCCAAAAACAAAAAACAAAACCAAAGTCATGGGAAGTCAGAAACACAGAGGTCTGGTGTCACACTGCTGAACAAGATGGGAAAGGTAAGTAGCATTGAAAAAGCCAGATATCAGAGATGAACAAAGATGGGAAACTGGCCTTGCAAGAGGAAGCGAAGTCCTGCAGAAAGAAGGCAAGATGCACTCTAGAGCTAATATTTGAGATGTGTTCGGGGAGCACAGAGGACATGTTGACTGAAAGAAGTTGGAAGGCCATGGAATCTCATCTCTTCCTTGCTCTGAAATATTAAATCCCACTGAAGAAAACACCTAAATGCAGAGCAGGACACCACTTTGAGATGTGTGGCCCAGCACGAGCGCCAGAACTGATGGTCCCTAAATGACCCTGAGAACACTTCTGACAAAGAATTGCCCACTCCACTCTTAGCAAGGTGGCAAACTTAGCCACACTTTACATCTTCACAGAAGTCTCAAACTCCTGATGGGTTCAGAGAGGAGAGAGGCCATGCATTCCCACTCTGCTTTCTGACTTGCTTGAAAACAGAAACCTTCCCATTTATTCAAGCTGGTTTCTGTACCTGGCTTCCGACCTTAACCTACACTGTCCTGATGAAACTCCTCCATGGCCTCCTTCTCTGAATTCCTTCTCCCTTAAATATGATTATGTCTCTCCAAGCTATAATCTCTGCGAGCGGTTTTGTTTACAACATCACTTTAAATTTCCACTTGTATTTGGACAATTTTCCAACCTGAATTCCCAGATATGACTCGCTCCTGTAGTCTAAGTGGGGGTTTACAGCCATGTTCTAAGCACATATGTGCTATAGTCATACATCAAATGCACACCATAAGAAAATTAAGCCTAATTCCGTCTTCCAAAAAATATTCCTCCTCTACTTCCTATAGGAACTGATGACATCATATTCTACCAATCATCTGGGACTTATTATAGCTTTCATACTCTTTTATCTCCCATGGTTTTCATTTGGGTTTCTATTTCTGCAATGAAACACCATGACAAAACAACAAGCTGGGGAGGAAAAGGTTTATTTTGATTAGACTTTGAGAGCTCTGTTCATCATCAAAGGAAGTCTGGACAGAACTCAAACAGGGCAGGAACCTGGAGGCAAGGGCTGATGTAGAGGCCATTGAAGGGTGCTGCTTACTGGCGATGACTACCGAACCAGGGATGGCGGCATCCACAATAGGCTGGGCACTCCCATAAATCACTAATTTAAAAAATGCTGTGTAAGCTTTCCTGATCATATGGAGGACATTTTTCAAACGAAGTCCCCTCCTCTCAGATGATTTTAACGTGTGCCATGTGGACATAAAACTATCCAGCACACACGCTTACAGCCAAAGAGAATTTTCAACTCTACTTTCTTGATTTCTGTCACATGGATAGCACCTTTTACCAAATATTCAGTATCCTCAATAACTTGGTTCTTCCACTGGAGAAAATGAAGTCCTGGGTGTCTCGAGGCTGAACCTCGGGGTGCTGAGCTAAGTGCCATTTGCTACATCTAACTTTCCAGATAAAGAGTTTTGGGGGTGGCTGTTGTTTGTGTTTTGCCTTTTTGTTTTTTTATTACCTACTAAGATAAGTGCTTAATATCATTTAGTCTTAAATGAAATGGTGAGCAGAAATAGTTGGCTTCTAAAAAAATTAAATTAGTCTTAAAAACCACACCAGAACAGGAAAATTCACAGTGGAAACACATGGGATAGGATTGGAGGAAAAATTAAAGGCTTAGAAGGCAAGTAAGCAAACATGGAAAGAATTTCAGCAAGAAGTCAGAAATATTAGTAGCTTTGAACTTAGGCTATCATAGAAGGATAATAAGAAATATATCTTAAGGTGCCCAGGAGCTCGGTCTTTATACACTGGGAGACCATGAAAGAATTCTGAGCAGGGAGTAAGTAACCAGGAGAAATAGAGATGTTAGGAAGGCCAGTTGTGGACTTGGCTTAAGTCACTCTTTTAAATCCTCCGCAGAATCTAGAACAGTGTTTTCAAAGGACATGTGGAAGTCAGTAATGAATTCTGTGAGATTGAAGTCAATGACAGGCACTTTGTGGAGAGCAATGAATGACTGGGTTGTGTGCAAAGCACAATTCAGAGCTGTCAAACTTGAAAGCGGACATATTGGGCTATTGTAAAGTTGAGACTAGCCTTGTGAGCCCCACTCTTCCCTTTTGAAGGCTGGTGGTTGCCATGGTTACAGCTACATGGTTAGGCTTATTTATAGCTATACACTATCTTTAGTGAACTCCACAACAGATGAGAGAAAAATTCAACTGTGAAGCTATCTAAGAGCATTGAAAATACTTAGGATGAGCAGTAGAATAAAATATACACCGGAGAATCTCCAAACACCACAGAGAGCCCTATTTAAACAACTGTTTCCTGAACAGTGTTCTGAGAAAAATTGAAAAATAAGGGCACAGAAATGGCCAAAGCCCAAGATTCTGTATAGCCTGCCTTTGCCAGCCCCTGCTACTACGATTTGAAGCAAAACTTCCAGGAAAGATTCCATGAATAAATGAATTGTCTTTACTATTTATCATATGCAAAATAACCACAGATGTGTGTCTCTCTGTTATCACAATAACAACATGAGACAGGTACTGCTTTTATCGCCATTTTACATGTTAGAAAAGTGCAATACATGGAAGGTAAGAGACTCCAAAAGCTACATGGGATCATCAGGTTTAAGCAAGAGCCCATTTACTCAGTTTCCAGTGATTTTCAACACCGTGACATACTGACTTTGATATGATTAAATAAAAGTCTGAAGAAGACAAAAATCACTGAGACGCCAAGAGCTCAGACCTCCATTTAAAGTGAACTCAAATCTAAAATGGCTATTTTGACAAGGGAAAACACAGAACTGAGGCTGTGTGCAACCTCAGATCTCTACCAAGACAAAGCACCCTACACCTATTTCAAGTGGCTGTCAGCATTCCTTCCAAAGGGAAGCTGATACGCTATATATCAAATTAAATATGACTTGAAACTGTTGTCTCTCTGTAAACTTAATGACAAGTCTATCTGTACATAAAGTAAACCTTAGTCCAATTACCTGAGAAAGAAATGGACAGTGATAGCCAAAGACACATTTCCTTCATCCTTAACAAGTCAATGGGGCAAGTTTATTGATCCTTAGTAGATCTCGGAAAGCAATGGATCAGACATCTTAAACACACACGCGCGCACACACACACACACACACACACACACACACACACACACACTCAGTATGTAACAGGACTGAGCCCTACGCTGTTTCTCATGCTAAAGCCTGAGTGTAGAGTTATGTATTACCTGAACTTGAACATAACCAGAATTTGACTAGTTTCCAAGAAAGGCCCTTCTTAAAGCCAAGGGAAATGGTTTTGGTCCACCACTGCTTATTGTAGGGAGGACTGCAGGTGGGATTTATCCAGAAAAGTGGTATTTCAGAACTCAATCCGCTTGCTTTGTTAAGGAGTGCATTTTATAATCCTAGGACAAGGGATGGCGTTCACTGACAACCATTCTGCAATAGGGGTAGCTTTTGGATGAAAGTGACCTTGTAGAGCTTTAGAAGTCATTACTACCGATCGTGTGGCCTATGAGTATGATCGAGTTTGCTCATGCTTCTATCAGGTAAGGACTGATTAAAATGCTTGGCTCGGAATGGTAGCCTCTAGTAACAGAGTATTGAATAAGACAAGTATATAATGAAAAGTCGGATGCTGGTGAAAAGCAATGTTATTCTGATAGAACAGCACAGACTATTTACTTACTCTGTATGCTCTGCGTCAGCCTCAAACCACTGAGAAGCCTGCTTTCCTAACTGGACTCTGTATTGTTGTCTTTATGCAGGCGAGGGCTGGCACAGGATGGGACAGGACCTATGATTGGGCAGTGAGAAAGTGGGGCGGGCATAGAGTTTTGGTAAGGGGAGAGAGAGAGGGAAGAGAAGAAGAACCAAAGTGGAGGCAGAGAAGACCAACCCAGGTCGGTGTGGCCTTAAATGGCCACAGGTAGTTAATGAGTATTTCTGAAGGGATGGATTTTTGTAGGTCAATTTATCTTATCTAAGTGGGCGGTTTATATCATTATCAATTGGTTGTGAGCTTATTGTGTACAAGTTTTGTGGGGTTTGAATTTACTGATATCAATCTGATTGCTAAATTGCAAGCTTATTGAGTTTTGATTTTAATGGGTATCTGGGAGTTGTAACTATACACATTGGGGAGCAGATGTTGGGAATGTGAACAGAGTTCACTGGCAGAAAGCCAGGAGGGCAGACACCACGGGGGACAGAAAATAGCTGGGGGTAGAGTGGTATGGTGCCCTAGAACTGGCCGCCACTGAGATGAATATTTCCTGCTAATTCCATATGGCTCAATGATGCCAGCAAGTGAGGATTTGTGGGTATTTTCAACATTTACTGCAACACTGGACTTCCGTGTTTATGTGATTTTTTTTCTTCTAGATTGGAGGGATGTTGGAAAAGGAAATGGACGGTGAAGGAACAACCTCAACTACAAAGAATCAACCAGCCCACGTACCAATAAGGCCAAAGGCAAGAAAAAATATTTTAAAAATATTTATGATAGAGACAAGCCTGGGAAACCAGAAGAGACTGCTCCCTGCACACACATCTCGGACGCCAGAGGAAAAAGCCAAAGACCATCTGGAACCCTGGTGCACTGAAGCTCCCGGAAGGGGCGGCACAGGTCTTCCTGGTTGCTGCAGCTGCAGAGAGCCCCTGGGCAGCACCCCACGAGCGAACCTGAGCCTCGGGACCACAGGTAAGACCAAATTTTCTGCTGCAAGAAAGCTGCCTGGTGAACTCAAGACACAGGCCCACAGGAACAGCTGAAGACCTACAGAGAGGAAAAACTACACGCCTGAAAGCACAACACACTGTCCCCATAACTGACTGAAAGAGAGGAAAACAGGTCTACATCACTCCTGACACACAGGCTTATAGGACAGTCTAGCCACTGTCAGAAATAGCAGAACAAAGTAACACTAGAGATAATCTGATGGCGAGAGGCAAGCGCAGGAACCCAAGCAACAGAAACCAAGACTACATGCCATCATCGGAGCCCAATTCTCCCACCAAAACAAACATGGAATATCCAAACACACCAGAAAAGCAAGATCTAGTTTCAAAATCATATTTGATCATGATGCTGGAGGACTTCAAGAAAGACATGAACACACTTAGGGAAACACAGGAAAACATTAATAAACAAGTAGAAGCCTACAGAGAGGAATCGCAAAAATCCCTGAAAGAATTCCAGGAAAACACAATCAAACAGTTGAAGGAATTGAGGATGGAAATAGAAGCAATCAAGAAAGAACACATGGAAACAACCCTGGATATAGAAAACAAAAAGAAGAGACAAGGAGCTGTAGATACAAGCTTCACCAACAGAATACAAGAGATGGAAGAGAGAATCTCAGGAGCAGAAGATTCCATAGAAATCATTGACTCAACTGTCAAAGATAATGTAAAGCAGAAAAACCTACTGGTCCAAAACATACAGGAAATCCAGGACTCAATGAGAAGATCAAACCTAAGGATAATAGGTATAGAAGAGAGTGAAGACTACCAGCTCAAAGGACCAGTAAATATCTTCAACAAAATCATAGAAGAAAACTTCCCTAACCTAAAAAAAGAGATACCCATAGACATACAAGAAGCCTACAGAACTCCAAATAGATTGGACCAGAAAAGAAACACCTCCCGTCACATAATTGTCAAAACACCAAACGCACAAAATAAAGAAAGAATATTAAAAGCAGTAAGGGAAAAAGGTCAAGTAACATATAAAGGCAGACCTATCAGAATCACACCAGACTTCTCGCCAGAAACTATGAAGGCCAGAAGATCCTGGACTGATGTCATACAGACCCTAAGAGAACACAAATGCCAGCCCAGGTTACTGTATCCAGCAAAACTCTCAATTAACATTGATGGAGAAACCAAGATATTCCATGACAAAACCAAATTTACACAATATCTTTCTACAAATCAGGCACTACAAAGGATAATAAATGGTAAAGCCCAACATAAGGAGGCAAGGTATACCCTAGAACAAGCAAGAAACTAATCGTCTTGGCAACAAAACAAAGAGAATGAAAGCACACAAACATAACCTCACATCCAAATATGAATATAAAGGGAAACAATAATCACTATTCCTTAATATCTCTCAATATCAATGGCCTCGACTCCCCAATAAAAAGACATAGATTAACAAACTGGATACGCAACGAGGACCCTGCATTCTGCTGCCTACAGGAAACACACCTCAGAGACAAAGACAGACACTACCTCAGAGTGAAAAGCTGGAAAACAACTTTCCAAGCAAATGGTCAGAAGAAGCAAGCTGGAGTAGCCATTCTAATATCAAATAAAATCAATTTCCAACTAAAAGTCATCAAAAAAGATAAGGAAGGACACTTCATATTCATCAAAGGAAAAATCCACCAAGATGAACTCTCAATCCTAAATATCTATGCCCCAAATACAAGGGCACCTACATACGTAAAAGAAACCTTACTAAAGCTCAAAACACACATTGCACCTCACACAATAATAGTGGGAGATTTCAACACCCCACTCTCATCAATGGACAGATCATGGAAACAGAAATTAAACAGTGATGTCGACAGACTAAGAGAAGTCATGAGCCAAATGGACTTAACGGATATTTATAGAACATTCTATCCTAAAGCAAAAGGATATACCTTCTTCTCAGCTCCTCATGGTACTTTCTCCAAAATTGACCATATAATTGGTCAAAAAACGGGCCTCAACAGGTACAGAAAGATAGAAATAATCCCATGCATGCTATCAGACCACCACGACCTAAAACTGGTCTTCAATAACAATCAAGGAAGAATGCCCACATATACTTAGAAATTGAACAATGCTCTACTCAATGATAACCTGGTCAAGGAAGAAATAAAGAAAGAAATTAAAAACTTTTTAGAATTTAATGAAAATGAAGGTACAACATACCCAAACTTATGGGACACAATGAAAGCTGTGCTAAGAGGAAAACTCATAGCACTGAGTGCCTGCAGAAAGAAACAGGAAAGAGCATATGTCAGCAGCTTGACAGCACACCTAAAAGCTCTAGAACAAAAAGAAGCAAATACACCCAGGAGGAGTAGAAGGCAGGAAATAATCAAACTCAGAGCTGAAATCAACCAAGTAGAAACAAAAAGGACCATAGAAAGAATCAACAGAACCAAAAGTTGGTTCTTTGAGAAAATCAACAAGATAGATAAACCCTTAGCCAGACTAACGAGAGGACACAGAGAGTGCGTCCAAATTAACAAAATCAGAAATGAAAAGAGAGACATAACAACAGATTCAGAGGAAATTCAAAAAATCATCAGATCTTACTATAAAAACCTATATTCAACAAAACTTGAAAATCTTCAAGAAATGGACAATTTCCTAGACAGATACCAGGTACCGAAGTTAAATCAGGAACAGATAAACCAGTTAAACAACCCCATAACTCCTAAGGAAATAGAAGCAGTCATTAAAGGTCTCCCAACCAAAAAGAGCCCAGGTCCAGACGGGTTTAGTGCAGAATTCTACCAAACCTTCATAGAAGACCTCATACCAATATTATCCAAACTAGTCCACAAAATTGAAACAGATGGAGCCCTACTGAATTCCTTCTACGAAGCCACAATTACTCTTATACCTAAACCACACAAAGACACAACAAAGAAAGAGAACTTCAGACCAATTTCCCTTATGAATATCGACGCAAAAATACTCAATAAAATTCTGGCAAACCGAATTCAAGAGCACATCAAAACAATCATCCACCATGATCAAGTAGGCTTCATCCCAGGCATGCAGGGATGGTTTAATATACGGAAAACCATCAACGTGATCCATTATATAAACAAACTGAAAGAACAGAACCACATGATCATTTCATTAGATGCTGAGAAAGCATTTGACAAAATTCAACACCCCTTCATGATAAAAGTCCTGGAAAGAATAGGAATTCAAGGCCCATGCCTAAACATAGTAAAAGCCATATACAGCAAACCAGTTGCTAACATTAAACTAAATGGAGAGAAACTTGAAGCAATCCCACTAAAATCAGGGACTAGACAAGGCTGCCCACTCTCTCCCTACTTATTCAATATAGTTCTTGAAGTCCTAGCCAGAGCAATCAGACAACAAAAGGAGATCAAAGGGATACAGATCGGAAAAGAAGAGGTCAAAATATCACTATTTGCAGATGATATGATAGTATATTTAAGTGATCCCAAAAGTTCCACCAGAGAACTACTAAAGCTGATAAACAACTTCAGCAAAGTGGCTGGGTATAAAATTAACTCAAATAAATCAGTTGCCTTCCTCTATACAAAAGAGAAACAAGCCGAGAAAGAAATTAGGGAAACGACACCCTTCATAATAGACCCAAATAATATAAAGTACCTCGGTGTGACTTTAACCAAGCAAGTAAAAGATCTGTACAATAAGAACTTCAAGACACTGAGGAAAGAAATTGAAGAAGACCTCAGAAGATGGAAAGATCTCCCATGCTCATGGATTGGCAGGATTAATATAGTAAAAATGGCCATTTTACCAAAAGCAATCTACAGATTCAATGCAATCCCCATCAAAATACCAATCCAATTCTTCAAAGAGTTAGACAGAACAATTTGCAAATTCATCTGGAATAACAAAAACCCAGGATAGCTAAAGCTATCCTCAACAATAAAAGGACTTCAGGGGGAATCACTATCCCTGAACTCAAGCAGTATTACAGAGCAATTGTGATAAAAACTGCATGGTATTGGTACAGAGACAGACAGATAGACCAATGGAATAGAATTGAAGACCCAGAAATGAACCCACACACCTATGGTCACTTGATTTTTGACAAAGGAGCCAAAACCATCCAATGGAAAAAAGATAGCATTTTCAGCAAATGGTGTTGGTTCAACTGGAGGGCAACATGTAGAAGAATGCAGATCGATCCATGCTTATCACCCTGTACAAAGCTTAAGTCCAAGTGGATCAAGGACCTCCACATCAAACCAGACACACTCAAACTAATAGAAGAAAAACTAGGGAAGCATCTGGAACACATGGGCACTGGAAAAAATTTCCTGAACAAAACACCAATGGCTTATGCTCTAAGATCAAGAATCAACAAATGGGATCTCATAAAACTGCAAAGCTTCTGTAAGGCAAAGGACACTGTGGTTAGGACAAAACGGCAACCAACAGATTGGGAAAAGATCTTTAGCAATCCTACAACAGATAGAGGCCTTATATCCAAAATATACAAAGAACTCAAGAAGTTAGACCGCAGGGAAACAAATAACCCTATTAAAAAATGGGGTTCAGAGCTAAACAAAGAATTCACAGCTGAGGAATGCTGAATGGCTGAGAAACACCTAAAGAAATGTTCAACATCTTTAGTCATAAGGGAAATGCAAATCAAAACAACCCTGAGATTTCACCTCACACCAGTGCGATTGGCTAAGATCAAAAACTCAGGTGACAGCAGATGCTGGCGAGGATGTGGAGAAAGAGGAACACTCCTCCATTGTTGGTGGGATTGCAGACTGGTAAAACCATTCTGGAAATCAGTCTGGAGGTTCCTCAGAAAATTGGACATTGAACTGCCTGAGGATCCAGCTATACCTCTCTTGGGCATATACCCAAAAGATGCCTCAACATATAAAAGAGACACGTGCTCCACTATGTTCATCGCAGCCTTATTTATAATAGCCAGAAACTGGAAAGAACCCAGATGCCCTTCAACAGAGGAATGGATACAGAAAATGTGGTACATCTACACAATGGAATATTACTCAGCTATCAAAAACAACGAGTTTATGAAATTCGTAGGCAAATGGTTGGAACTGGAAAATATCATCCTGAGTGAGCTAACCCAATCACAGAAAGACATACATGGTATGCACTCATTGATAAGTGGCTATTAGCCCAAATGCTTGAATTACCCTAGATGCCTAGAACAAATGAAACTCAAGACGGATGATCAAAATGTGAATGCTTCACTCCTTCTTTAAATGAGGAAAAAGAATACCCTTGGCAGGGAAGGGAGAGGCAAAGATTAAAACAGAGACTGAAGGAACATGCATTCAGAGCCTGCCCCACATTTGGCCCATACATATACAGCCACCCAATTAGACAAGATGGATGAAGCAAAGTAGTGCAGACCGACAGGAGCCGGATGTAGATCGCTCCTGAGAGACACAGCCAGAATACAGCAAATACAGAGGCGAATGCCAGCAGCAAACCACTGAACTGAGAATAGGTCCCCTATTGAAGGAATCAGAGAAAGAACTGGAAGAGCTTGAAGGGGCTCGAGACTCCATATGTACAACAATGTCAAGCAACCAGAGCTTCCAGGGACTAAGCCACTACCTAAAGACTATACATGGACTGACCCTGTACTCTGACCCCATAGGTAGCAATGAATATCCTAGTAAGAGCACCAGTGGAAGGGGCAGCCCTGGGTCCTGCTAAGACTGAACCCCCAGTGAACTAGTCTATGGGGGGAGGGCGGCAATGGGGGGAGGGTTGGGAGGGGAACACCCATAAGGAAGCGGAGGGGGGAGGGGGATGTTTGCCCGGAAACCGGGAAAGGGAATAACACTCGAAATGTATATAAGAAATACTCAAGTTAATAAAAAAAAAAGAGAACTTATATAATGAATTGCTATTATAACAGACATTTTACAATATATGGAAAAATAATGAGAAAGATGTAAAAAAAATATTTATGATAAATTACCCAAAAGTTTCTTTGTGCATGTGAGGTGATTAAAACAGAAAGCTACAACTGGCCACAATGAGGAAAACAAATGCTTGAATTGCCCTAGATGCACAGAACACATGAAACTCAAGACGGATGATCAAAATGCGAATGCTTCACTCCTTCTTTAGAAGGGGAACAAGAATACCCTTGGCAGCGAATAGAGAGGCAAAGATTAAAACAGAGACAGAAGGAACACCCATTCAGGACTTGTCCCACATGTGGCCCATACATATACAGCCACCCAATTAGACAAGATGGATGAAGCAAAGAAGTGCAGGCCAACAGGAACCGGATGTAGATCTGTCCTGAGACACAGCAAGAATACAGCAAGTACATAGGCCAATGCCAGCAGCAAACCACTGAACTGAGAACGGGACCCGCGTTGAAGGAATCAGAGAAAGGACTGAAAGAACTTGAAGGGCCTCGAGACCCCTTATGAAAAACAATGCCAACCAACCAGAGCTTCCAGGGACTAAACCACTACCCAAAGACTATACATGGACTGACCCTGGGCTCCAACCTCATAGGTAGCAATGAATGGCCTAGTAAGAGCACCAGTGGAAGGGGAAGCCCTTGGTCCTGCCAAGACTGAACCCGGAGTGAACGTAATTGTTGGGGGAAGGGTGGTAATGGGAGGAAGATGGGGAGGGGAACACCCATATAGAAGGGGAGGGGGAGGGGTTAGGGGGATGTTGGCCTGGAAACCGGGAAAGGGAATAACATTCGAAATGTAAATAAGAAATACTCGAGTTAATAAAAAAAAAAGTAGAACATTTATATTACATCCCTTCCCACAAAGGCTCAGGGAACATTTCCAAAGATAAAGGCCTAGATTATAGGAGCCAGAGATCCAGGAAGACTAGGGCCAAAGTGTATCTTTGGGACATGATTGGACCTTAATACTCATGAACTAATAGCAGTCGTGTTTGTCTGTATAAGACCTAACCAGTCAACATATCAACATACAGTTCGGAGGGGGGTCTTATGAGCTGAGAAACCGTAGACAATGGATGGCCTCTGGGGGAGAGAGAATCAGTTTTCTTTAAGGGTGTGGCCCCTGATTGGTACTATGCTGCAGTAAATGGTAGTGCACCAGTAGTATTCAACAGCACAAATCGGGTTCAGTGGATTATTAAAAAGGGGGAAGCATGGAGTTTAGAAGGAGTGGAGAGTAGATCTAAAATATTATGTTTTAAATTAGGGAAAAGCTGGAGGAAGCTGAGGAGGAGCGCAACCCTGTAGGAGAACCAGCAGTCTCAATTAACCTGGACCCCCGAGATGTCTCAGACACTGGATCACCAACCAGGCAGCATATGCCAGCTGCAGCAGAGGACTCCTGGGTCTGGGTTCAGTCAGAGAAGATGCACCTAATCCTCAAGAGACTGGAGGTCCCAGGAAGTTTAGAGGTCTGGTAGGGTGGGTGGTATGAGTGGGGTGGGGACATCCTTGTGGAGACAGAGAGGGGGATGGGGAGGAGATATGGGTTGTGGAACAGTCGGGGGGTGGACCAGGAGGGGAATAAAATCTGGAGTGTAAAAATAAATAAATAAATAAATAAATAAATAAATAAATAAATAAATAAATAAATAAAATGTCCAAAATCCTGTGAAAGAAAGAAAGGAAGGAAGGAAGAAAATGAATGAATGAATGAATGAATGAATGAATCAATCAATCAATCAATCAATCAATGGACAAGAAAAGAGCCATAGTGCTATCATATTACTCATATGGAATTTTGACCAAAAGGAAAAAAATTCTAGATGCCAAAATATAGTTAAGGCAAAAAAATATAATTCAGTATCATAATTTAGAGTTTGTATGACATAGTCTTTCTCTGGAATGCAGTGCATTTTTCTAAACACTGGACGAGTTATAATGAAGTAGGGCACCTTTATTCTACCTGTGCATTTGCAATGTGCTATGTATTTGTGCTATTATCTTTCCTATCAGAGCTTAGAGACCATATGTATCCTTGATAATAGTTTTACAACATGTGATATATGTATTTTTCAAAGCTATAGCTAAGGCCAAGGGTAATTAAACAATTTTCTAACTTCATTCCAGTCCGGTAATTTAGAGATAAATTCTCTCCCCTAATTAAAACACCAATATACTTGAATGAAAAAGAATGTCTTTTGAAACCTACTACTGTACAATAAATATATGCTAATAAAATATTCAAAATATAAGTGAATATGGTGACAAGATGAAAACCATCCTTTCTCTCTGAAATAAAATAGGAAGTCACATAAGAAACTATGAAGAACTTTTATGTAACACAGAAAAGTAGGTTTATCTTCAAATACTTATGCTAGGGTATGGAGAACTGTCTTACTCAGTGTTCTATTGCTGTAAAGAGACATCATGACCATGACAACTTTTATAAAGGAAAGCATTTAACTGGGGCTGTAGTTCAGAACTTCTGTCCATTATCAACATGACGGGGAACGTGACAGCATGCAGGCAGACATGGATCTTGAGAAGGAGCTGAGAGTTTTATACCCAGATCTTCAGGCAACAGGAAGTGAGAGACTCTTGCCTCTGAATGGGCTTTTTGAAACCTCCAAGCCAAGTCCCAGTGACACACTTCCTTTAATAAGGCCACACCTCCTACTCCTCCTCAAGTAGTGTACTCCCTAATGCTCAAGCATTCAAACATATAAGCCCGTGGAGGCCATTCCATTCTAACCACCGCAGAGGTGAATCTTCGAGAATTCATCACAAGTACCAGTTTGGATAAGAAAAATTCATATCCAACTGGACCATGATTGCTGGTTTATACAGGCCTTGGCTAGCATATCTTATTTCAGAGTTTACACACACAAAATGATTCTCAGGCTTTGACTTGATTTTTGTATGTAGAGTATTTGAAGGAAATGAAAAGGACATCGGTGCCTCAAGCCAAATGTAAGCATGTCTCCCAGGTCTTAGAAGATTATAGTTTAGAGAATGACTGTAGAGTCTACATTCATCTGCATCTGCTTCTACTGTGACTAGTTCTTGCCACCTTCTCACTTCACTGATCCTGCTTCTAACATCAAACATCTATATTAAAACTTTGAAGTCCCAAGTCATAGAGGCTTAGAAGATTTTTAATAATGCAGTAAAATGAATTGGAGTACATAAAATTTGTCATAAATATAATAACTCTTTCTGCTAACATCCATGTAATCTATTAATTTTTTAATTAATTTATTTTTTTCTTCTTTCATACATTATACTCTGACTGCAGTTTCCTTTCCCTCCACTCCTCCCAGTCTCTCCTCCTACTTCCCTTCTCCCACAGCTCCACTCCTGTTTTGAAAAATTGACAATAAAATAAGACAAGAGTGAAAGGTCTCTGCATAGCAAGAATATAAAATATAAGCCAGGATACAGGGGAAATATTACAATTCATAAATTCTCTTCATATGTCCTGGCCATTTTGTTAGTATTCTTCACCACCTGTAACAGCAGTAGTGATTTCCTTGTTGAATTGAACTGAACTCTGGTCCTAACTGTGAGCCTTATGCTCAAGAGAGTATGAGCCTACAGGTCCCTTGAACTACAAGGTAGAGGTTTCCATGTTCTCTTTAAGCTTAGACGATTAGTCACCATTTAACATGAAGGAGTGAACCACTTCTGAGGGCCCAGAGGGTTCAGTGGCATCCCCAGGTTTTAAATTTATAGAGTGCAATGATTTTAGTGTCTCTATTCCAAACATCAAAGAGTTCAAATTTCTTCCAATCAGTTTCCTAAATATCAGCATCAAAGACTTACTAGATGAAAAGTCCAGACGTCTCTGGTCAACTAATTTAAGTCTGGGACCTGACTACCAGGGTTTTCTGCCCTCTCAATAGTTAAAGGTACATTTAATGATGCACTGCCAGTGGTCTGAATTTTATTGTTTTGTTTTCAATTGGTGACTAATCAGCCTAAAGTCTATTTTTATTCTTCTTATTCAGTGCATCACAATTGCCCAGCAGAGAACTGTCCATTCCATAATTCATAATATCTACCTCCCCCATGAGTCAGTCCCAAGTGTCTAAAATACTGCATTGGTCAATTATATACCTCTGCAATATTGTTCCTTCCCAGTTTACCATTAGTGAAAATCCTAGCAATTGAGAAATTAAAGCATGTCAAGCGTAAACAAGATTTCTTTTTAATACTCCTGCTGAGGGCCATGCAGGAGGAATGACAAACAGCTTTAGAACTCATGGAATGAAGCTCATGGGTTACCACAGACACGTGTCCTGGGGATGTTATGGAGTTCTTCTCTGCTTGCTGCCCTCTTACTCTAAGAATTATATGAAAAATTTAAGGGAACATCTAGTCCCTCACTGGGCAGTATCTCTGGCATTCACAATATTAATGCTTGATCTCATTTAAACATTGCTATTGGGACAGATTATGATTCTGTCACCACCCGAGAAGAATATAGAGATGTAGATTATCATCCATGGCTCCCACCCTTAGAAAACATTTGGAAAATTAATTATTAGTGAAGCTAGGTTGAGATGGTTTTACTACTGGCTCTGATGTTAAAAAAAAAACTTAGGGAATAATATGAAGCTCAGAACTCTTCGTGGTTAAGCTGGGGACCCTTTACGGCCAGAGAGCAACATCAATGGCAACACTGGTTGATGTGACTCTTCCTGAGGCTGGACTGGTGATGACTGATTTCTTTATACCCACATTTCCCTCAGCTTCCTGATACGATTTATTAATAATTGCTGATGAGTAGATACTCATTTTGAGGATTTGAGATAGGTATGACCGGTTTTTATATAAAAGTTTAGATTCATGCTTATTTTAATATTCTTACAAGATTACTTTTAAAGATTAATAAAAAATAATTACTTCTTTCTTATAAATGCAAATTGTTGCCCGCCAGTAAGAGAAACAGGCTGAGAAAACTACCTTGCTTGCTTTTACTTTGTTAATCTATAACAAGTTGCTTGGTTATGAATGTATGTGGGTTTTTTTTTTCAGAATAATTTGTTTTCTTTCGCTATACTATACAATGTTATATCTTGTAAAGGTATTGAATAGTACATTAGTTTTTCTCACAATCATTCACTAGAAGAAAACTAAAATGTAATCACAATGTAATTGTTTACTGCTTGAAAGATTTTGCTGGGACATATAAGTGATGGAAGAAAGAATAAAATATGGGTGATTGGAACATTGTTTCTCGCCCCCATCAACTATGTGTGTATGTGCACAGTTTGAGCGAATGGGGGCTGGAAATTGTTCATTCTATCCACGAATTGTGTGTAATTATTTATGTATGTATGTGCGTGTGTGTGTGTGGAATACTTGGAGCCTGCTTGCTGGAGTTTTGCCCTAACCAAATCTGTCTGTGTGAATATGTATACATCTGTCTGTAGGTCTGTAGCCATGTATGTATATGTGTATGTATATATGGTGTACATTTGTGCTTACTAAGTTGTTGGACTCTGCCTTTTGTTCTCTCTCTCTCTCTCTCTCTCTCTCTCTCTCTCTCTCTCTCTGTGTGTGTGTGTGTGTGTGTGTGTGTGTGTGTATGTGTGTATTCATGTGAATTTTCTCTCTTTTCTTCTCTTTCTCACCAGCCTCAAGGGGTTAAAAGAGTTCAAAGCTTTTCTCCTGGCCACAGAGAATGCCAGCCTCAGTAAATTAAGCTTTATTCCCTCAGAAAAAAAAGTCTGCTGAGTAACTTCCCTACTCACTGGCTGCCTTTGGCAGCTGCCCCTGTAGGTATCTGGATCCACTGGGTCAACAGCTCTAAGCACTGACCCCCAATGGCTACCTACCTCCATTTACCCACCACATGGCTGTTAAAACCAGTCATTGGCATACTCCAACCCCAATTGTCTATTTTTAAAGAGCTGTTTTCTGAAGAAACTTTTAAACACACCATACAAGCACAACTGAATACCTGAATTATTTGGATACATCAGTTTTACCCAGGATTAGGTAGTACTATCTGGCTTTTGCTAAGTAACTTCTTACAGTTAAAAATAAAAAGTATTAATACTTGTAATTTTAACTGTAGTCTTAAAAAGGAATTTATGCCTTTAATACAATTTAAATATTATATATGTCACATGTACACATATATATGATCTATTGTTAGTTGCTACTTTTCCTGAGAAATGAGACTCACATGTGGTAGTTCAACAAAATATATTTGAAATTAAAGCAATATACACTCTAGTTCATCCTCTACAATGCTATCCATCTTTTCTTTACATTTATTTATTCCCTTTAAATTTTTAATTAACAATTGTATATTAGATGTGGCACAATGTGGTATTGTGATATAAATATCCAATGTGGTGTTAGCAAATCAAGCTCATTGTCATATCAGTCATGCCAGTAGCCATTTTTATTATTTCTTTTGTTTTTGAGTAATACAATTACATTATTTACCCCTTCCCTCTTCTCCCTTCAAGCTGTTTCATATATTCTTCCTTGCTCTCTTTGAAACCCATAACCTCTTTTTATTAATTGTTGTTATTCCATATTTTCTTTAAATATATAAATACAACCTGCTCAATAAATATAATGTTACTTTTCTACTCTGGTAGCATGCAGTTTCTTCCACCATCATGAACACTACTCAGTAGGGGTAAGATTTTTCATTACATATCTGCTTGGAGTTACATAGCATTCGATAGATAATTTTGAGTAATATTCCCAAACAACCTTGATGCAATTTAGATTTTAAAAACAGCCAAGGCATGATCGAGTTCTACAGTTCTCCTGGATGGCTGAGCAGGTCTATGCTTGGACTGATGACTGCAACATGGATTCAGAGGAATCCTTGTCATATCTGTTCTACTAAAGCTAATCCCTTACACTGGTCTTGAGCATGGTGTTACCTAAACTGCTCTTTCAGATTTTATCATAGTCTCTACAGAACTAATATTCTCGGACAAGAAAACTTGTTATGTATGCTCTCTTCTCCACTGGATTGTGCTTTCCTTAACTCTTGGGTTCTAATATTTCTACATTTTGCCTGGAACAGGCTTAAGCTGAAAGTAATTGAAACCTAAAGGCTATAAGTGAATTAGAAATGTACCAAGGACTTGTGGTACCATGGAGCTTTGAGAAGAATAAGAAGGGCTAAGGCAGAAGCCAGGGTTCTGCAAAAAAAAAAAAAAAAAAAAAAAAAAAAAACCTCAAGGACTTACGAATGAGTTCAAAGAATATATGTGTATGTGCACCTGTGTGTGCACATGAGTGTGTATGTGGAAATGTTAGTTGTATGTGGAAATGTTAGTGACTTTGTTAACTTATGGAAAGACAAATCTATGAAAGATCAAAGCCAGAAAGATATTCCAGAATGTTACTCATATAAGAAACTCGGACCCCCGAGCTTTGTTTGAGATTTTTCTCTGTGTATCTGTGATGACAGCCTAGAGGCAAAGTGGGAAAAAATGCTATGCCAGCTCTTAGGAATATATATATAACAGTCAAGTAGACATCCTAGTTTGGCTGCCTGAATCACATAGTATGATCCCACCTCCTGGAAGGACAGACTTCTTAGCATCTCCCTTAACCCCAAGAACACTAAACC